>NC_057800.1:256952446-257252446 GCF_018294505.1 Triticum aestivum
GAGAAGATTGTGGTATGGACCAGGCATCGTTCAAGCAAAGTTTTGCCTTGCCAGGAAGCAAACGACAGGAAAGCTAAGTTGCCAAAGTTTGAGCAATCAATTTTTAATTTTTTTGAGTTATCTTCCTCGAACGACCCTGCTTTGTATGGAAAACCTGTGCGCGGAGGAACCAACTCGTGGCTAGTTGCGCCCTTACTTTGTTTCGAGTCCGCTCAACAACTTAAGTGTGCTACATCTAGTCGCGACAAGGTTTCTTGTCGGAAGCAGCGCCACCAGCAGGCTGCTGACGTTCCGCACTCAGCGCTCGCGGCTCGGGCGCCTGCGCCGACAAGTTCCCTAGAAGCGTAGGGTAAAAACATACAAAGGAAAGAATCTAGTAGAGGAAATAACATAGCAATTGATAACAGAAATAAAGTTATATTACAAGATAACTTGTCGCAGCTCTAACAGACTGTTTTCATAACATGATTAGCAGCGACAAGGGAAAAGAGAAAACGGGCGGCCTAGTCTACACGATCGCCCTCAACCCTCTTGATCTTGCTAACCTTGTCCACAATGGGTGTGACAAGGGCCTTGAGCGCATCCAGATCAGCGTCAGGCGGCAAGGACCTGAGGATGTTGGTAAGGTTGAGGCCTGGGTTGCGGAAGGCCACCTTCATCATCACCTTCTGGAGAGCCCCCGTGCAAATCCTGCGTGACTCGTCGGCCAGCTGCTTTGGGATCCTCTCTCGGAGCTGCTGGAGTGCCGTCGCCACGCCCTTGAAGAACAGGCTGAGCTTGGCGCTGGGTTGGAGATTCTCGTCGGAGGGATACCCAAAGTCCTCCATCCCCAGCTGCGCCAGCTCCTCGTCGATGACTGCGGCAATATTCACCAGACCCTCGGTCCAGTGCTCCACAGTATCTCTGAACAAGTTCTGGGTAACTGGGATGCTCTCCAGCAGCGCCTTGTCAGCTTTGACCTTCTCCGACAAGGTCTTCTCCCGCTCCTTGGTGGCCTCCAGCGTCTGCATCAGCGTGGCCATCTTCAACTCCAGGACCGCATTGGAATCCTTGGCGGCGCTGAGCTCCTTGCCCCTCTCAGCGAGAAGACCTTGCAGCTCACCGTGGGCGGCAGCATCCTTCTCACGCTCACGCTTGAGCGCGGCAAGCTCCTCGCCGCTCTTCCCGATGTTGGCCTCCAGCTGTGCCACCTTCTCCTCCAGCTCTTTCTTGGCAGCCTCTGCGATTGCGGTAGCGTCCTTTGCCTCCTTGAGCGCCCCGCCAAGTGCTTGCTCGCGCTCGGCAAGCTCCTCCTCGTAGCTGTCGAGGTTGGCCTTCCGCTGCACCAATTCGCCTTCTCGCGCGGACTGCTTCTCGGCGGCCAGCCTTTGTTCCTCCTCAGCTTCGGCCTTCTCGAGAAGGAAGGCCGTGCGCTCCTCGTCGAGTCGCTCCCGCTCCTGTGCCAGGGACCGGAGAGCTTCTTGATTGTGGCCCCGGAGCTCCTCCGCGCGCTTCTCCATGTCAACTCCCGCCTTCACGACAAGCGCTTCCCGGGAAGCCAGCTTGGCTTGCCGTGCGTGGTAGAGTGACATCAGCTTCCGCAGCAGCTGCTCCTCCTCAGTCTCGCCACTGCTGCTGCTGGGTGCATCGACCAACGACAGTCCAGCAGAGGCGAGCACCTTCCCATCAAAAGTTTCCCCCTCGACCGACGCCCTGGAGCTCGACGCCCAGGGTAGCTTGATGAAGATATCGTCACCGGCCTTCAAGTAGGCGCCAGGCTGGGGCTCCTCGGAGCCCGGCTCCGCAGAAGCGGCAGAGGGATCGGCGGTCGGCGTAGCGCCTGGTGCTCCTGCGGCCGCAGGGTCATCAGTGCGATCGCCCGACCCCTCGCCGGCTTCTGCGGCGGCAGCCTTGGCGGCCTCCTCGCCGGCGGTCTCATCAGCACCGGCCCCTTCCTCGCCGGCGCCCTCTATCTCCGTTGGCTCAGCAGCAGATGGGTCTGAAGAACAAAGAAGGGAGAAAAATCAATCAAAAATCCAAGAGAAGAAAATCAGAAGAAGAAGAACCCAATGGAAAGTTTTTGGGCAAGTGAATTACCTATGCCAAGATCTGCAGTTGCGGTCTCGGCCGCCGCAGGATCGACGGTGCTGCCCCTTGCCGGAGAGTTCTCCCTTGCCGGAGAGCGCTCCCTTACCGGGAACTCCTCCCTTAGCGGCATAGTCGAAGCAGATGGCACTTCGGGACCAGCTTCCGGGCGCTCCTGATATGGCTGCTCTGCTCCTACACAAGTCAACAAGCAAGATATCAACAAAGGAAAAAGCACTCATGCGCGCCTGACAGCAGAAAGCTAACTATGAACTTACGCTGGGGGCTGCGCTGGGGGCTGTTTTGAGGAGTGGTTGCCGGGTCCGTCAAGGTGGTCTCGGACCCACCCCCTGCTGACACGGTGGGGTCATCTTCGATGACAATCACCGCGGCCTTGGCCCTCTTCGCCGCTCTCTGGGCCAGCGTCCTGAAAAGAAAGGAGTCCAGATTGAAGCAAGTCAGATACAAGATAAAAACAGCAAGATTGAAGAACTACAAGAGCACCAAGGAAACTTACTCTTCTTCCTCCTCGTCAGAGCTGAGCGCGAAAAGATCAAAGTCCGGCTCCCTTCCGGTGCGGCAAGGCGGCGGAGTAGGATCCCTTGCCCGCTTGGCGGGGGCAGTGGCGGTGGCCCGGGAAGATCCCGCTCCAGTTGCCGCTGCTGCATGGGGCGCTCCCGCGGCAACATTGCTTGCCGCGGTAGAGCGTGTCGCACGGCTTGGGGGCTGTTGACCCGGCTGCCGCCCCACTACGTCCGCGGCCCTGCGAAGACGCCTTCTTGGCGGGGCCGGGGGGCTCCACCTGCGGCAAGCCTTCTGAAGGCTCGGGCTCTTCCTCGCCAGCCTCGCTCGGCTCAGCTTCAGAACCGGCATGCTCTTCCTCGCCAATGAACTCCGTGCGCTCGGCGAGGTTTCCTGCCTCTGTAGCCTCCGCCTCCTCCACAGTGAACCCGAACGCGCCCGCGGCAGCTGCGGCCGCAACCTCTTCCGCCCTAGTGGCGATGCGCTGCAGCTCCTCGTCGGTGGTGTCACGGGTGAGGCTCTTCTGCTCGTCAGCATGGACCGGCACTTCTTCCAAGTTGTCGAAGAACGCTTGCATGACGTCATCCGCAGGCTCTTGCCAAGTTGGAACGATTCCGTGTGAATCGCACAACGGCATCATGGCGCGGATCTGGTCAAGCGAAGAATTGTTGCACAATGGAACGACGCCCCTCGGCAGCGTGAATGGGTGCTGGGGGTCGCGTTTGAACAACTCCAGGAGCATTGCATCCAGCTCCAAGACGGTGAAGTTGTAGTTGACGCCCGGCCGCAGCCTCATGATGTCCGCCGAGTTCTTGAATTCCCAGGCGGGCCTCCCCCTCTCCTGCAGGGGGGCGATGCGGCGGTGGAGGAAATCTGCGCCTACAGCGCCTACAGTGAGCCCGGCAAGCCTGAGGCGAAGGATCCTAGTAATGGCGATCTTCAGCCTCTCTTCTTCCGTGGCCACGTTGCTCCAGTCATTGCCGCGCACTACTGGAGCTTGGCGCACGGCGGTGAAGGGCTGCGGATTCTCCTCGACGATCCAGCACCACTCTGCTCTCCACTCCTCCCACTTGCTGCGGAGCTCACCCTCCAAGTACGCCTCCTTCTTGCCGACTCTCGAGATCCAAGCGATCCCTCCGGCAAGCGGCTCTCCTCTCTCTACCCGAGGTATGAAGAAGTGACGGAAAGGGGCAACATTGGGGTGGACTCCGACAAAGTTTTCGCACAAATGTGCAAAAACTGCCATGGTCAGAACGGCGTTGGGGGTGAAGTCAAGGAGGCGGAAGCCGTAGGTGTTCATGATATCGCAGAAGAACTCCGAGAAGGGCGGGCAGAGCCCGCAATAGAAGAACAGCGCGAAGAATGGGTACCCGTTTGGAGCCAGTTCCGAAGCAGCGGCCGGGAGTACCCTCGTGCGCGGATGCGCCCGCGTCTCCGTCGCCCAAAAGAGGTAGAAGTACTCCCTCAGCTCCTTCATGCCGAGCTGGGGGGAGAAGATCGCCCGCTCCTTCCGCAGCGCCGCGAGCCGCTGCGCCTCGGCCGACTTCACGCCCTTTCCCTTGTTGGCTTTCGGAGCCATGGCGGAGGTGGTGGGGGAGGTCGACGGTGTTGGTGATGCTGGTGGCAATGGGGGCCGGAGCGCTGCTCTCTCGGCTTCGAGAAGAAGGGGGGGCGGCGGAGGTTCGTGAAGATGGAGTAGTAGCAACCAACGAGGGGGAACGAACTGCCCCTGTTTCCTCTGCTTATAAAGAGGGATGGGGCGGACGTTTCGCCCTTCCGAATAAAGAACCACCCACGATCTCTCCCACGA
Organism: Triticum aestivum; assembly: GCF_018294505.1. Lineage (NCBI taxonomy): Eukaryota > Viridiplantae > Streptophyta > Magnoliopsida > Poales > Poaceae > Triticum > Triticum aestivum. The sequence continues at coordinate 256,956,843 of NC_057800.1, forward strand.
TGCCGCATTCAACGCGTGCCGTTAGGGGAGAGCGCGGTGGATACAGAGCGAGATTCGGCGTGGCCCAGTCCACATGTGCCCGTGCCCTGTCTTGGGCCTGGCCCAACAGCGCTCGGCACCGTGTCTGGCCCAGGCCCGGGGGCTCCTGTCGGTGTACTAGAATAGGGGTACCCTAGTACCCCGAACTTGTGCACGGGCAGTTGCAGCACCCCGCGGCAAGGCTTGCCGGGCTAACACCAAGATCCTCCGTGGTTCCCTTGGAGCCATTCAAGAACAAAGTATTTAAGCTCAGGAGACAAGGCCCCGGCAAGAGGAGCTTGCCGGGAAGGCCAACCGAGGCACTTCAAGGAACTTGCCGCGACGCGCCACGCGCTCCGGCAAGGCAACAAGGCCCCGGCAAGAGGAGCTTGCCGGGAAGACCAACCAAGGTACCTCGAGGCCCGGTGAGCGACAAGCCTCCGGACCCGAGAAGATAACAACAGCGGCAAGGAGCTTGCCGCGGCAGGCGGCCACTCTGTGCCCACGCTCCAGCGCATCCACCAACGTGTCGCTCTGGGGGCCTCTCCAGGCGCGCGTGGCGGGAGGCTGTGCAGCCAGCGGTGTGCAGTGGCATGCGAAGCTGACAAGATCGCCATCGTGGCGAACGGTGGCGCCCCTAACGGTCCTTTTCTGCACTGTTTGAGCGACTCAGACGGGCATTTAATGCCCTTGTCCCCTGCCATCAGGGTTAGGTAGGGTGCACTGTACAAGTAACTGTACCAACCACCTCACTTTTTACATTTGTACCCTTCTCTGCGTTGCCACCTATCGGTGACCCCTTTAGCGTATAAAAGGAGGCCCATGCGCAACGTAGAGGGGGTTCGGTTGGACTGGTTCGCGAAGTTCGACTCATTCGTAACCCAGAAAAACACTACGCTCTCTCTCTAGAGCAAGAACACAAGATAATCAAACAAGCAGCAGTAGGAGTGTTATCTCTCCGGAGAGCTCCGAAGCTGGGTAAACTGCTCGTGTGCTTCGCCTCGATCTGCTCTTCGTGCGATCTCCGCCCCCCCCCGCCGAACCGAAAGGGGCCCGGTCCGCCGGCCCCATAGGTGTTCGTGGATCAGTTTCCCCCGACACTTTGTCAGTTTTCTGAGCTTCCCTGATTCTGTCCATCAAAGTTGACTGAATTTCCAATGCTGCTACATAGCCTCTCGGAACTATTTCCAAACATAGTTCACGAAGATTTTCTGTTAACTCCTTGGGTATTTCTCCCGTCATTAACGTATTGACATGGCTCTTGCAGCTTAATGCGTCAGCTACTACATTAGCCTTCCCGGGATGATAATGCAATTTCATATCATAATCTTTGATAAGCTCCAACCATCTCCTTTGTCTGAGATTCAACTCCTTCTGTGTGAAAATGTACTTCAAACTCTTGTGATCCGTGTACACCTCACAATGATTTCCAATGAGGAAATGTCTCCATGTCTTCAATGCATGCACTACGATTGCTAACTCCAAATCATGCGTAGCGTAATTCAATTCGTGAGGCTTCAGTTGTCTTGAAGCATAAGAAACAACTCTCCCTTCCTGCATAAGCATTGCTCCAAGTCCTCGACGTGAAGCGTCGCAATACACCTCATAATCCTTGGTTTGATCTGGCAAAATCAACACTGGTGAGGTAACCAAGCGTTTCTTCAACTCCTGGGAACTAGCCTCACACTCCTCAGTCCATTTGAACTTAGTATCCTTCTTCAGCAACTCCGTCATAGGCTTTGCAATCTTTGAGAAATTCTCAATAAATCTCCGGTAGTATCCTATGAGTCCCAGAAAACTCTGGATCTCTCCAACTGTTGTTGGTGCTTCCCACTTGGTCACGGTTTCAACTTTAGCGGGATCTACTGCTATACCTTCTCCAGATATAACGTGTCCGAGGAATCCTACTTCCTTCAACCAAAACTCACATTTGCTGAACTTGACATATAACTGATGTTCTCTGAGCTTTCCAAGTACCAAACGCAAATGCTCCTTTTGCTCCTCTTCATTCTTTGAATAAACCAGGATATCATCAATGAAAACCATGACGAACTTATCCAAAAACTCCATAAACACTTTGTTCATCATGTTCATAAAATAGGCAGGTGCGTTAGTCAGTCCAAATGACATAACGGTATACTCATATAGTCCATATCTTGTGGTGAATGCTGTCTTAGGTATATCCTGTTCTCGAATCTTCAACTGGTGGTATCCTGATCACAAATCAATCTTGGAAAACACTTTAGCTCCTTGCAATCGATCAAACAGATCGTTGATCATTAGTAGTGGGTACTTGTTCTTGATCGTTACTTCGTTCAATCCTCGATAATCAACAACCATTCTTAACGATCCATCCTTCTTCAGCACTAGAAGTACTGGCGATCCCCAAGGCGAAGAACTTGGGCGAATATATCCCTTATCCAGTAACTCCTTAATCTGCTTCTTAATTTCCACCAAATCCTTTGCTGGCATCCTATATGGTCTCTTTGATATTGGCCCAGTGCCTGGCAATAGCTCAATCAAAAACTCAATGTCTCTATCCGGTGGCATTCCTGGCAACTCTTCGGGAAATACATCAGGAAAATCCTTTACCACTGGTACTTCCTCCTGCACAACTCCTGTTAGGCAATTTACTTGTGTCCTCTTTGGTACATGCCGGGATACATACTTGATCCTTCTCCCTTCTGGTGTGGTAAGCAAAATTGACTTACTAGCACACTCAATATTCCCTTCATACTTTGATAACCAATCCATGCCTAATATCACATCCAATCCTTGAGATTCCAATACTATTAGGTCTGAGGGAAAAACATAGTTACCAAACCTTAATGGTAACCGATCACACCATAGACTAGCCACATATTCTGCTCCTGGCGAGGTTACTAACATGGGTGACCTAAGGGCTTGGGTTGGTAGGTTATACTTATCCACAAATCCCCTTGAGATGTATGAATGCGATGCACCAGTATCAAAAAGAACGAGTGCAGTAAATGACTTAACCAAAAACTTACCTATTACTGCATCGGGCTGAGCTTCAACCTCCTCCATGCTAACGTGGTTCACCTGTCCCCTGTTGAAAGGGTTCGGCTTCTTTCCAGAGCTTCCATTGCCGTTTTGGCCTTCAGGACATTCATTTGCATAATGTCCTGGCTTCAAACAATTATAACAAGTGACATGGCTCATGTCCTTCTTGGCTGGGGTTGATGGGGTGTTGCGGTTCTGTCCATTGCTTCCTCCATTCCCATTACCATTCTTGGTGCCATTGTGATTGTGCGAGCTACCTACTCCATGGGTATGCTGAAAATGTCCTCCCGGCCTAGGGGTAAAACGTGGCTTCTGCTGAGCTCCTGAATTATACTTTCCTTGTCCATACTTCCTCTTGCGGTTCTCAATTTGCTGATGCTTCCCTTCAATCATAAGAGCACGGTCTACCAACTCCTGGTAGTTGTTGAAGGTGGCTACCATCAACTGCATACTCAACTCATCATTCAATCCTTCCAGAAACTTCTCCTGCTTAGCTGCATCCGTAGCAACGTCATCTGGGGCATAACGTGCTAGCTTACTAAACTCCTCCACATACTGGCCAATTGTCCGTCCTCCTTGGCGCAAGTTACAAAACTCACGCTTCTTCATGGCCATTGCTCCTGCTGAAACATGGGCAGTACGAAAAGCCAGCTGAAACTGGTCCCATGTGACAGTGTCGACTGGGAAGGTGGTTGTGAAATTCTCCCACCAGGATGCTGCGGGTCCTTCTAACTAATGTGCGGCAAACTTAACCTTCTCCACATCTGTGCATCCTGCTGTGGTCAACTCCCTATCTATCTTGCGGAGCCAATCATCTGCTACTATCAGCTCGGTGCTACTGGAAAACACCGGCGGCTTTAGCCTAAGAAAACGGGCTAAGTGGTCAACAGATGGGGGTGGTGGTGGGTTGTTGTTATTGTTCCCCTGATTCTGATTCTGAACTAGCAACTGCATCAAGGTGTTCTGCTGCTGGATCAACTGGGGGAGCTCCGGCGGAAAGGCAAATCCGGGGTCACGTCTCGGAGGCATCTGAGGGTTTTAGAAAAGACGAGATATAAGAATAGAGGGGGTCTAAAGAGAAAACACTACCCATATGCACATGAGGCAAAAGCACACAATTTCACTTCAATCAATCAAACAAAGGCATACAATCGATATAACTATCGCAAAGTGCTCGGACTACTATATTTACATGGTGGACTACTACTACTGATGAGGTGGTCTACTAGAAATATTCTACGGTTGTAGACTCCATGATATCTGCTCCTGCTTCATCAACATAGTCATCATCGCTACTATCTTGTTCCGAGTCGGTGCCGTCAATGATGATGTAGTCTTCCGGGCTAATCTCCTTGGGTTCTTCGTCTTCATCTATGGGCATAGGGCCTCCCATAAATACCGCTATCTTCATAGTTAGGTCGGCATTCTTATCCACCAATACTTCAATTTCTTCTTCATAATCTTCACGTGTAGCCTTGAGTTCTTCCTCCAGTTCCTTGATTCTAGTCTTAGCCTTCTTCAGATCTATCATGTCGGCGCACATCTGATTCTCCTGTCGTTGAATGTGCTGGTTTAACTCCTGGATAAAAGCTGTGATTGATCTATCCTTCCTGGTGCTAATCATCTCTCAGTGTTCATCTTGGCACCCACAAATCTGGTAGATAGTATCCTTAAGATCCTTGCGGTAGACTTCTCCAATGCGTCCCATGGTGATGTGAGCTGCCATACTCTTTCCTAGACTCCAAGTTGGTGCATCAAAAGAAAACTCTATGGGCTCAGTGACTGGCATGAACGTCCTTCCTGGAACTTGAACTTGAATCATCCAGTGCTCTTCTTCAGGTAAAGTGGCGTTGTAGATTCCCGTGAAGCTTGGTACTCCTATGTTCAGGTATCTAGTGACTTCCTTCAAGTGGCGTCCAAAGGGTGTATCTTCATCTGGTTGTGTAACTTGTTCTTTGCATCCGCCATCCTAAAGAGTAGAAAAGATGAGAAGTCAGAAGAGAAGAGAGTGAGTAGTGATCTAGGTCTTTAGCTTAGTGGTCCTGTCCTACAGTCAGCGTGTGCTCTGATACCATCTCTGTAGCGACCATACCTCAACCAGTCTGATCTCTGTGCTTCGGTGTCATCCCTGGATCAGTAATGCTGACACCACACAGTACTCGGAGGATTTATAGCAGAGTAGCAATCACACACTTCTTACATCGAGTGTCTCAAAAGAGAACTTATTACAATAAATATGGCTTAAGGCCATCTAATAACAAGCGGAAGGCTTGGAAGATAAGTGAGTCCATCAACTCCAACAGCATCACTGAGTATAGAACCACGACCTAAAAACTCCTTAATCGTTGTCTGAAAAGTCTGCAACATTAACATTGCAGCCCGAAAACGGGTCAGCACATGGAATATGCTGGCAAGGTAACACATAGAGAGTAATGGAATGAAACAGCTATACTATATGCATATTTGGCTGGTGGAAAGCTCTATGGTTACAGTTTTTGCGTAAAGCCAATTTTTCCCTACTTCAAAGGAATAAATTTAATTACTATCATGGTGGTTGTTAAACATTGAGAATGGTTGACAGCATTCTCAATCCAAATTAAAGTAACATCATTAAACCCAACAAAATTAACTTTAGAGTAACATGTTGAGATTCATATGAAAATCCAAGTACTAGATACTCAAGATGTCCATAACCAGGGACACGGCTAACCATGATTAGTTTATTACACTCAGCAGAGGTTTACGCACTTTTCCCCACAAGACTCGATCGCCTCCGTTTGGTTTCTCACACTACATGGTGTTTGAGAAGACGGATGACCGAGACATAGTCTTTCAGAAGCGCTAGCACCTTACGATCGGGTAGACCGTACCACCTACATCCCCTACATCTGCTAGTCTACCACTGTAAGAGTTCGCACAACTTAGTCAACTATGCCAGAGCCCATAATGGCTTGTGGCTGCACACGGAAGTTTCTAGTATGAATAATCTCATGATCCCTTTGAGCCTGGCTGGCGGTCCAAAAGAAAAACAGGCAAGTCCTGGAAACCCCAGGTGCCTCAATCCACCCAGATGTGTGTTTAAGTTGCCACCTTAGATAAACCATTAATTATCAATCTCACATCTGTCATGGATTTCACTCACCCAATCCACGTCTACTAGCATAGCATGGCATAATAAGCAAACGTAGAAGTAACTCCCAAAGGTTTGATAATAAACAGGTAATAGGTACTACCTCATCTACTTCCCATCCCACAATTTAATTAGATCCTAATCATGCAATGTGTGAGAATTGATCTAATGCAATAAAACTGGGTTGTAGAAAAAGGTATGATCAAAGTGTTACTTGCCTTGCTGATGATCCGCGAAACCTAGAGATTCAACGTAACAGGCGGCGCACTCCGGGTATTCTATCGCAGACAAACAAACAAGCATACAATAAGTACTCATCTAATGCACAGATAAAACTCAAATAGAAATCTAACCAGAAAGTTCAACTTAAGAACCCTGGTTGGCAAAAAGAATTAAATCGAACGAAACAAAAGAAGTCAAACGGCGAAAGAAAACAACTTCGTTCTAGTAATCTGGATCTAAGTCAAATTTTACAGTAGCAAAAACATGTTTAAGTTGATTATTCGGAAAGAGGGTTTCGAGACGAAACTCCAGGCACTTGAATCGCCTGATTCCGATAAACGAGCGAGAAGTTATATGTCACATCCCTAGCTTCTGGCATTGCACTAGTACTAGCCTTTGGTGATGCATCATGTTTACTTTTACAGAAAGTTGAAATGGGGATTGTCCAAACCCTAGCATTTTAAGAATTTACCAGGTTCACCTAAAATATTTTCAGTCAATCCAAGTGGCTTTCAAAAATGTTCTTCATCTTTGGAAAAATGCTGGAAACAGTAACCAGAGATGATGCACATTTTTCCATGTCATTTTGGATCTTTGAACTAATATATATTGTATTTGAGTTGGAGCAAATATATGTTATATATATCTTTAATGCTTCAATAATTCTGATATTTTGTGAGGGGCTCTAGAATATTACTTTCAGTCCCTGCAAAAATTATTGGAAGAAATAAAAATGATTTAGTGTTTGAACTAAATCAAAACAGATTGAAACAAATAGAAAACAATGTTTAAAAAAAATAAAACAGAACAAAAATAAAGGGGAGAGAGGCCACCTGGGCCACTTACCTGGCCTTACCCGCGCAGCCACCAGAGCCGGCCCAGTTCCCCCAGCCGGCCCAGCCCACCCGCGCCTTCCCTGTCGTCTTCCTCCTCGGACAGAAGGACAAGGGCGTGTGCCCGACGCTCGCCGGCACGCGCGCGCGCCACCTCCCCCCCTGCTGGCCACCTCCTGCTTCCCCCGGACTCCCTCGATGCCCCGGACGAAGCCACGCAGCTGCCCCGCACCGCTCTCACTCTCCCTCGCCCTCCCCTTCTTCCCCTGCTCTCTCTCCCTCTCACCCGAGAACCACCGCCGCCACCGACGCCGATTGCCGCAGCCACCGTGCTCCTCTCGCCTCCCCGACGCCTCCCAGAGCTCCGCAAGTCCTCCCTCGTCCTCCTCGTCGTCTCACATGACCAGAAGAGCCCCGGAACGCCGCCCCCGACGTTTTCCCCCTCGCCGGCCGCCGAGGATCTTCTCCGTCGAATTCGGCCACTCCGGCGCGCCCCCGAGCTCGCTGACCCTCCCTGCGCGATCCCTGTGAGCTCCACTCCGTTTCCCCTCCTCTATTTTGTTCGTTTCCGTGCCGTAGCACCCCGGCCACATTCCCGAGCGCCGCCGTCCGCCATGGACGACGGGCATGGCACTGACGTGCTGCTGCGGCCAGTCCGACGAGCCTAGCGTGCTCCTAGCTGCCCCAGGAGTCCGCATAGCCCCTCAGCCAGCCCCCTAGCACCCCGAAACCTCGCTCCGCCCAAACCCGAGCTCCGGCAGCCGCTGCGGCCCCCACTCCGGCGAGCTCCCGCCGCAGTTTTGGTCGTCGCCGGCCGAACTCCAGCGAAGTCGACGTGGCTTAGTTAATTAATCACTAACCCCCCCACCTACTGACGCTGACAAGTGGGCCCCAGGGCTTAGTCAAAGCTAACCAGCCCGGGTCAACGCGGGATTAGTCCCTGTGTCACTGACGTGTGGACCCCACACGTCAGGTTTGACCTGGGGCGCTCGGTTGACCCTGCTGACGTCACTATTACGTCATGCTGACGCAGTATTTGTTCTGGAATTTAAATAAATCCTAAATGATTTATAAATTTCAGAAAATGACTAAAACTTCCAAAATTCATAGAAAATTAACCGTAACTCCAAATTTAATAAATTATATATGAAAAATTATCAGAAAAATTCAAGGAATCCATCTGTACCATTTTCATGCATGTTAGAACAACTTATAGCTGCTGTTTAGCACAAATCAATTAAATGGCATTTGAATAATCACATATGGAGTTTGAATTTGAATCTTGTATTCAAACCAACTTCATTTAATCTGTTGCTAGTTGCATTAGCCCAAAACACATTCATTTTGCCATGTCATGATCATGCATCATATTGTGCATTGCATTGACTGTGTTCCCTTCTGTGTTGCCGGTATTTGTCCCCTCTCGATAGACGTGATACCGATGATGTGATCGTTGACAGTGATGAAGACTCAATGTTATCTTCAGAAGTGCCAGGCAAGCAAAACCCCCTTGTTCATTCCGATACAATCCTACTCTCTCGCTCCTGCTCTCTTTTAATGCATTAGGACAACACCGATTTATCTGTTACTTGCTGCGGTAGCTGAACCCCTTTATCCTTTGCATGACCTGTCATTGCCACAGTAAATAGATGAAACCCACTAGCATGAGTAGGAGTTGTTTGAGCCCTGTTGTGCCTACTCATTCATGTTTGTTTGTCATGCCTGCTACTGCTTAGAGTTGAGTCAGGTCTGATTCATCGGGGATGAATCAGAGGCGTGTGAACCTGTCCTACTGTGTGTGAGCTAAGTGTGTGAACACGATTTGGTAAAGGTAGCGGTGAGAGGCCATGTAGGAGTACATGGTGGGTTGTCCCATTGCAGCCGTCCTCAGGAACTGAGTTCTGTGTTTGTGATCCATGATTCAGCTACTACCACGCATTGGGCCCGAAACCAATGGACCCTCTCGGCTTCTTGATCACCCTTGTCCTCTGTCCAGGAGTTGCAAGTAGTTTCTGGTGTTTGTAGTATGCTGGAGGCCGTGCGCAGCGCTGACCGTAGGGGTGGGCTGTGATGCGGTAGGCACGTGGCCGGGTAAACCGGGCGCCCGTTTGGTGTCACGGAACCCTGTTCACATCGTTTGGGGCTGTGAGCGAAACTCCGGCCGGATCTCCTCATGGATGGAACCCGAATAGGCGATAAACCTGGACTAGAGACTTGAGTGTTTAGGTAGGCCGTGGCCGACACCCACGTTGGGCTTCCGCTTGAAGGTTGCCGAGTACATGTCGTGTAAACGGCGGTAAGTGGTGAGAGCGTGTGTGAAGAAGTACACCCCTGCAGGGTTAATATGATCTATTCGAATAGCCGTGTCCGCGGAAAAGGACTTCTGGGTTGCTTATATCAGTTCATAGACAAGTGAAAGTGGATACTCTAAAATATGCAAGATAAGCGTGAGTGCTATGGATGGCGTTCTCGTAGGGAGACGGGAGCGGATCCATAGTGGTGTATTGATATGGTGAATATGTGGACTCGTGTGCGCCACCTCAAAAGAGTCGCTTGCAGTCGTAGTTTAGGATAGCCACCGAGTCAAAGCTGGCTTGCTGCAGTTAAACCCCACCACCCCTTTGTTGATAATGATGCATATGTAGATAGTTCTGATGTAAGTCTTGCTGGGTACATTTGTACTCACGTTTGCCTATTTTATGTTTTTGCAGAGAGACTTCAGTCTCACTAGTAATTCCGCGTGGTCTTCGACGTTTAGCTTGATACCTCAGCTACGATCTTGTGCCCTCGGCAGGATCTGATAGATAGTCAGGCTTCTCAGCCTTTTTCATTTATAGTTGTCTGTACTCAGACATGATAGCTTCTGCTTGTGCTTTGACTTGTATGCTCTGAGTGTTGGGTCATGAGACCCATGTTTGTAATATCTCGCTCCTCGGAGCCTATTGAATAAATACTTGAGTCGTAGAGTCATTTTGTGATGCCATGTTGTATTGCACATATCGAGCATATTGTGTGTATGTTATTGAAATGCTTGGTATGTGTGGTCTGACCATCTAGTTGTTTATATTTAGTAGCCTCTCTTACCGGGAAATGTCTCCTAGTGTTTCCACCGAGCCATGGTAGCTTGCTACTGCTCCGGAACACTTAGGCTGGCCGGCATGTGTCCTTCTTCGTTCCTGTGTCTGTCCCTTCGGGGAAATGTCACGCTTTGAGTACCGGAGTCCTGTTAGCCCGCTACAGCCCGGTTTACCGGAGTCCTGCTAGCCCAGTGCTACAGCCCAGACCCACTTACTGATGACCGACACGTTCGAAGCTGGGTCATGGATGCCTGTCCCTGTAAGTCTGTGCCACTTTGGGTTTACGACTAGTCATGTCAGCCCGGGCTCCTTATCATATGGATGCTAGCGACACTATCATATACGTGAGCCAAAAGGCGCAAACGGTCCCGGGCAAAGGTAAGGCGACACCCGTGGGGATACCGTGCGTGAGGCGGCAAAGTAATATGAGGTGTTACTGGCTAGATCGATGTGACATCGAGTCGGGGTCCTGACAGCGTTGGTATCAGAGCTTGACTGCCTGTAGGATTACCAAGCCAAACTGGTCGAAGTTGAGTCTAGAAATTCTTTAGTTATATAAGGGAATTGATTGTGGGATGGAACGTAAGGCTCTTTTTACTCCTTATACCTCATGCCCTTCTGATCTGAGTCATCTTATCTTTCCTGCGGGGATTAAGAACTAGGCTATCTCTTCTTTCTATTAGGATCACGTGTTACCAATCCGTAGACCTATAGAATTGTTGGACTTAAGCCTCGTTTCAGTTCCTATTACTTCCGTATGTTAAATTGTTGATCTCGAAACCTTGATATTGTGCCTTTGAGTGGTTATGCCACCATTTTTGTGAATGTCTCAAATCTTTTCTGAGCATTTACAGCCGTTATGCTGTCCGAGTCATCCCAGGTTTCTAAGTAGTCTGATGCAATTGCAAATCCTTTCTTCCTGTTTCAATGTTCCCATGGGCCAGATTAACCACACTAATCAGTGAGTTGAGGTACTCCGTTACCTTGACATATATGTTGGAGATACTATTATGGCCCTAGGTGTTTAGGGAGTCACCTAGTAATCTAGCAATGTTTTGTGATCCCCAGTGTGATGATTCTGGCTTTTATTCTCGAAAGCATCCCGTGATGCCACTTAGTAGTAGGTATTCTATTCCTTGGGCTTTGAACCCGAGATTCACTCTACTTACTTCATGTTGATAGTGTTTGCTAGTTCCTTTAGGATAGTAGTAACCTTTGCGATAGTCCTCGAGGTCCGTGGTATTTCCTTCTTCCAAATACTATGAACCGCTTATGGCAGATGTTTATTGGATCAAAAGATCACAATTAGAGTACTCTTGAGGAGTTCTCCATTCATAAATCGTGACTCTGCCAGTTCTATCTTTCTGCATGGGTTATCCGGAAGAAATATGTTGAACTTGGTTCGACATACTAATCTATGCATCCACAACTCAGAAAATTATATGTTCCTTTGAGTTGTTCTCCGTAGTTGCATTCTGACCCTCGTCTATAAATTGATAGCTAAGAGTATGCGTGCGTTCGTTTATCGATGCCTATTACTCTTGTGGTCCGTCAAGCCATTCTATCGCAGAATGACTAGGAGAAACAAACTCCAGTACCTCTTCCATATCCAGGATTGGGTCAGAGAAGTTGTGCTCCGCAGATCAAATTGCTAATCCAGCTTTCGTTCTGTTCTACCTTGGAGTATTACCATCTTTAAATCGGGATTGTTATAGGAATTGCACCCCATCCTATGAACTCCTGGTACAGTGATACTTCTTGCCGTCATTAGTCATTCCTCGGTCTTCGTGTTGATGCAACCGGAATACCGACAAATGAATTGTGATGTGTGAAATCAATACGCCTAGCAACCTCGTTGCTGGGTAGTTAAAGGACAATAATTTTATTCTTAGTGTGTTGGTTATTGAATCATCCTTCTAAGACTGATCGTGCTACCTAGTCCTTATTTCGGTGCACCCTTCGATTGATGAGTTAGGATCTTGTCAAGTCCTCACTCATTTGATCATATCGTCTTGCCCTCAAAAGCGAGATTGTTCTTGAGCTTAGTAACATACCGGTGGTTCATGATTTTCTGAATATCTTCTCGGAAGTATCACCAGGTCGTCACCTGACCGTTATGTTAAGCCCGTGATCAAATTGGTTTCTTGTGAACCACTTTCTCTCCAAGAATCGGTGTTAGATATCCCTGAGCTAGTTGGTTAAGCTAGACAACAACTTGGAGAGTTGGAGGATAAAAGCTTGCCTGACTTAGTTCGTTCCAAAGGGATAATCTTGTGTAGTGTGTGTTGAAGAAAGATGATATCTTCATCGATTGGTCCCTGTGATCAGTTGCTGGACCTATTGTCTTATCAATCCTTTGATTTGAGTGTGGGCTATCGTCAAATCAAATCAGTACCAACGATGCTCGTAATGTTGTCTTACTCGTGGTTGATCCCTCGAGCATACACCCCTACATCTTGGTCTGACCAATGCTATCACTTGTTCACTTAACTATGGAATTCCTTTTAAAAGGAAACCCGGATGAATTGTTGTTGAGCCCATTGACAACATCCTTATTCCCTCCATGATTTTGTTGAACATTAAGTTAGTGTTGGAAACTTTTGAAAGCATTTCTTCATGCTAGTTCATGGAGCAAATGTTCGGATGTAAGAAGTGACTTCCTCCAGTCCATGTGCATTTGATGCAAGTTGCCGCCGTGGATTCGAGAAAGTCAATGTTGTTTCCTTTGGAATCATCCCAAGTCAGTCATGCATACGTGCGAAGTATTCTGTGGTCTGGAGATTTGCAACCTCCATTCTATATGTATATCCTAGCACACCAAGCCACTGATTGAGTTGTTCAAAGATAAAGGAGTCTGTCCAAGGTGAACTCTTTGGACTTCCACGCGTGGAGACTTCGATGTCATTAATGATGGTTCCCCCTCCTGAACTTGGTAGTGTTTTATTATAAGACTACCACGTGGTCATGTTTGTCTGGGACAGCGTGTTCACATGTTTGTAGCAGAACCAGCTCATGTTTTGGAGCTTGCTATCGTAGTTCATCTCCCGAGAATCCCGCAACGTCATCTCGTCGATTTGTGTTGCAAACTTTCATTTTTCTTCCTAGACTCGATGAGTCTGGAATATCCTGACACCAACCAGATCTGAATCTCAGGCAGATATGATGGTTTGGAACATTTCCTAAGAACTATAATATTGGTCTCTCGATAACCGGTAAGGTGGATGTTGTGGCCAACACACCCATCCGGTAGACCTATTATTATAGTATCTTGTTTGAGGAAGTTGGCCACCCCCCCTAGGGATTTCGTAGGATTTACTCCCTAGTTGCCCCTATGGATTTTTATGTTCCCGAAGTCCGACCTTTTACTTGATGTTCTAGTTATCAAACCATATCTATGAATGTGATACACTAGCACGTCAAGGAGAACATTAGAAGCGGAGTGCTAAATGTCTCTCGGTCGATCATCCAGATTTTATTTGCTTGGCCTCGCTAAGGTGAAATCTGAGAAAGTGTTATCCTCCTTCGCATCTGCATCGTCCATCGCTATTCATCATGGTAGTATGTTGTGTTGTCAGCACCCTTGACGCGGTTGTTGATAAAACCTTGATGATTGTGGAAATGCTCAAGTTCTTGAGAGCACGCACAAGCGCTACGTCTTATCATCGGCACTAGCTGGGATCGCCCCAGATTTCCTCGGTTATGCTATAACCACTCCAACAGTGAATTCACTCTCTATTGTTGGGTTCTTCCCCAGTTACCAGAATCGTTCCCAGCATTTGCATTTTGTTCCCAGCTTGCACCACCAATGTCCCTTCCATTTCCGGTGATAAGTAAATTCATCCATTGCGTTGTCTTCAACAAGATAATCCACATCATCCAAGTCCGAGTATGCCATTCTACTGACCCCCTCCAAACGATCGCTCGAGAATTGCCTTAGGCTGGTTTAAAGAGTTTCAATGATCTTTGAATCAAAAGTAATTCTTTTGCCACTTGAGGGGATATCTCTACGAGTCACCTTCCCTAAGGTGTATCGTTGTGGTTTCATGGCAACTCAACTCCTCGCTACATTGACAATCGATTACCACCTTCTTAGGTGTGGGATCGTTGTCTACCTAGTGAACTCTCGTCATCCGTTCCACTCCATTTCTTCAAATCTGTACTTCGTCTCCCAGCTCAAGAGATGTTGCTATGTCTCATTCCGTGAGTTGTTCGATCTTCGAAAAGATCAGTCCTTCTAGAGTCCCCTTCCCCTCTCGTTGTTATGTTAGTTGGAGTTCTCAGAGCAAGACTTCAAGACAATGATGGTGATCGAATCAACGTTCAACTGAAGTGCACCCTGGATCGTGAAGATTATACTAGTCCACGTTACCCTTCACCTTACCCTACGCTTGAATCTCGAGACGAGATTCTTGTTTAGTGGGGGTGAGTTGTCACATCCCTAGCTTCTGGCATTGCACTAGTACTAGCCTTTGGTGATGCATCATGTTTACTTTTACAGAAAGTTGAAATGGGGATTGTCCAAACCCTAGCATTTTAAGAATTCACCAGGTTCACCTAAAATATTTTCAGTCAATCCAAGTGGCTTTCAAAAATGTTCTTCATCTTTGGAAAAATGCTGGAAACAGTAACCAGAGATGATGCACATTTTTCCATGTCATTTTGGATCTTTGAACTAATATATATTGTATTTGAGTTGGAGCAAATATATGTTATATATATCTTTAATGCTTCAATAATTCTGATATTTTGTGAGGGGCTCTAGAATATTACTTTCAGTCCCTGCAAAAATTATTGGAAGAAATAAAAATGATTTAGTGTTTGAACTAAATCAAAACAGATTGAAACAAATAGAAAACAATGTTAAAAAAAAATAAAACAGAACAAAAATAAAGGGGAGAGAGGCCACCTGGGCCACTTACCTGGCCTTACCCGCGCAGCCACCAGAGCCGGCCCAGTTCCCCCAGCCGGCCCAGCCCACCCGCGCCTTCCCTGTCGTCTTCCTCCTCGGACAGAAGGACGAGGGCGTGTGCCCGACGCTCGCCGGCACGCGCGCGCGCCACCTCCCCCCCCTGCTGGCCACCTCCTGCTTCCCCCGGACTCCCTCGATGCCCCGGACGAAGCCACGCAGCTGCCCCGCACCGCTCTCACTCTCCCTCGCCCTCCCCTTCTTCCCCTGCTCTCTCTCCCTCTCACCCGAGAACCACCGCCGCCACCGACGCCGATTGCCGCAGCCACCGTGCTCCTCTCGCCTCCTCGATGCCTCCCAGAGCTCCGCAAGTCCTCCCTCGTCCTCCTCGTCGTCTCACGCGACCAGAAGAGCCCCGGAACGCCGCCCCCGACGTTTTCCCCCTCGCCGGCCGCCGAGGATCTTCTCCGTCGAATTCGGCCACTCCGGCGCGCCCCCGAGCTCGCTGACCCTCCCTGCGCGATCCCTGTGAGCTCCACTCCGTTTCCCCTCCTCCATTTTGTTCGTTTCCGTGCCGTAGCACCCCGGCCACATTCCCGATCGCCGCCGTCCGCCATGGACGTCGGGCATGGCACTGACGTGCTGCTGCGGCCAGTCCGACGAGCCTAGCGTGCTCCTAGCTGCCCCAGGAGTCCGCATAGCCCCTCAGCCAGCCCCCTAGCGCCCCGAAACCTCGCTCCGCCCAAACCCGAGCTCCGGCAGCCGCTGCGGCCCCCACTCCGGCGAGCTCCCGCCGCAATTTTGGTCGTCGCCGGCCGAACTCCGGCGAAGTCGACGTGGCTTAGTTAATTAATCACTAACCCCCCCACCTACTGACGCTGACAAGTGGGCCCTAGGGCTTAGTCAAAGCTAACCAGCCCGGGTCAACGCGGGATTAGTCCCTGTGTCACTGACGTGTGGACCCCACACGTCAGGTTTGACCTGGGGCGCTCGGTTGACCCTGCTGACGTCACTATTACGTCATGCTGACGCAGTATTTGTTCTGGAATTTAAATAAATCCTAAATGATTTATAAATTTCAGAAAATGACTAAAACTTCCAAAATTCATAGAAAATTAACCGTAACTCCAAATTTAATAAATTATATATGAAAAATTATCAGAAAAATTCAAGGAATCCATCTGTACCATTTTCATGCATGTTAGAACAACTTATAGCTGCTGTTTAGCACAAATCAATTAAATGGCATTTGAATAATCACATATGGAGTTTGAATTTGAATCTTGTATTCAAACCAACTTCATTTAATCTGTTGCTAGTTGCATTAGCCCAAAACACATTCATTTTGCCATGTCATGATCATGCATCATATTGTGCATTGCATTGACTGTGTTCCCTTCTGTGTTGCCGGTATTTGTCCCCTCTCGATAGACGTGATACCGATGATGTGATCGTTGACACTGATGAAGACTCAATGTTATCTTCAGAAGTGCCAGGCAAGCAAAACCCCCTTGTTCATTCCGATACAATCCTACTCTCTCGCTCCTGCTCTCTTTTAATGCATTAGGACGACACCGATTTATCTGTTACTTGCTGCGGTAGCTGAACCCCTTTATCCTTTGCATGGCCTGTCATTGCCACAGTAAATAGATGAAACCCACTAGCATGAGTAGGAGTTGTTTGAGCCCTGTTGTGCCTACTCATTCATGTTTGTTTGTCATGCCTGCTACTGCTTAGAGTTGAGTCAGGTCTGATTCATCGGGGATGAATCAGAGGCGTGTGAACCTGTCCTACTGTGTGTGAGCTAAGTGTGTGAACACGATTTGGTAAAGGTAGCGGTGAGAGGCCATGTAGGAGTACATGGTGGGTTGTCCCATTGCAGCCGTCCTCAGGAACTGAGTTCTGTGTTTGTGATCCATGATTCAGCTACTACCACGCATTGGGCCCGAAACCAATGGACCCTCTCGGCTTCTTGATCACCCTTGTCCTCTGTCCAGGAGTTGCAAGTAGTTTCTGGTGTTTGTAGTATGCTGGAGGCCGTGCGCAGCGCTGACCGTAGGGGTGGGCTGTGATGCGGTAGGCACGTGGCCGGGTAAACCGGGCGCCCGTTTGGTGTCACGGAACCCTGTTCACATCGTTTGGGGCTGTGAGCGAAACTCCGGCCGGATCTCCTCATGGATGGAACCCGAATAGGCGATAAACCTGGACTAGAGACTTGAGTGTTTAGGTAGGCCGTGGCCGACACCCACGTTGGGCTTCCGCTTGAAGGTTGCCGAGTACATGTCGTGTAAACGGCGGTAAGTGGTGAGAGCGTGTGTGAAGAAGTACACCCCTGCAGGGTTAACATCATCTATTCGAATAGCCGTGTCCGCGGAAAAGGACTTCTGGGTTGCTTATATCAGTTCATAGACAAGTGAAAGTGGATATTCTAAAATACGCAAGATAAGCGTGAGTGCTATGGATGGCGTTCTCGTAGGGAGACGGGAGCGGATCCATAGTGGTGTATTGATATGGTGAATATGTGGACTCGTGTGCGCCACCTCAAAAGAGTCGCTTGCAGTCGTAGTTTAGGATAGCCACCGAGTCAAAGCTGGCTTGCTGCAGTTAAACCCCACCACCCCTTTGTTGATAATGATGCATATGTAGATAGTTCTGATGTAAGTCTTGCTGGGTACATTTGTACTCACGTTTGCCTATTTTATGTTTTTGCAGAGAGACTTCAGTCTCACTAGTAATTCTGCGTGGTCTTCGACGTTTAGCTTGATACCTCAGCTACGATCTTGTGCCCTTGGCAGGATCTGATAGATAGTCAGGCTTCTCAGCCTTTTTCATTTATAGTTGTCTGTACTCAGACATGATAGCTTCCGCTTGTGCTTTGACTTGTATGCTCTGAGTGTTGGGTCATGAGACCCATGTTTGTAATATCTCGCTCCTCGGAGCCTATTGAATAAATACTTGAGTCGTAGAGTCATTTTGTGATGCCATGTTGTATTGCACATATCGAGCATATTGTGTGTATGTTATTGAAATGCTTGGTATGTGTGGGATCTGACCATCTAGTTGTTTATCTTTAGTAGCCTCTCTTACCGGGAAATGTCTCCTAGTGTTTCCACCGAGCCATGGTAGCTTGCTACTGCTCCGGAACACTTAGGCTGGCCGGCATGTGTCCTTCTTCGTTCCTGTGTCTGTCCCTTCGGGGAAATGTCACGCTTTGAGTACCGGAGTCCTGTTAGCCCGCTACAGCCCGGTTTACCGGAGTCCTGCTAGCCCAGTGCTACAGCCTGGACCCACTTGCTGATGACCGACACGTTCGAAGCTGGGTCATGGATGCCTGTCCCTGTAAGTCTGTGCCACTTTGGGTTTACGACTAGTCATGTCAGCCCGGGCTCTTTATCATATGGATGCTAGCGACACTATCATATACGTGAGCCAAAAGGCGCAAACGGTCCCGGGAAAAGGTAAGACGACACCCGTGGGAATACCGTGCGTGAGGCCGCAAAGTGATATGAGGTGTTACCAGCTAGATCGATGTGACATCGAGTCGGGGTCCTGACAGTTTAAATTTCATTTAAACCTGAAATGGGGATTGACTAAACCCTAGCACCAAATGAATTCAACTAGGGTCAAAATAAAATCTTTTTCATTAAACCCAAAATGCCCTCTAAAAATGTTCAACATTTCTGGTTAGAGGTGAAAGCATCTACCAAAAATGATTTATATTTTTGCAGGACATATTGGGCTCTGAATTAAATCATACTCTATTTGCATTTGGGCATTTAAATGCTATAAAATATTCTAAATGCCCAAATAATTCTGAAAATAAGTGTGGGCTGTTGGAAATAATCTAAATAGAGCCCTTGATTATTCCAGGATTTTTTTAAGATGCCTAAGTATTTTTAATAAAGCCCTACAGTTGCAGAAATAATAGAAAACAGAAAATAGAGGAGAGAGAGAGAACTCACCTGGACCTACCTGGCAGCCCACCTGGCCGGCCCAGCAGGCGGCCTGGCCAACTGGCCCAGCCCACCACCGCAGCCCCTCCGTCGTCTTCCTCCCCTCGCCCCGAAGCAGTTGCGTGCCCGCACGCGAGCGACCGCGGCCACGTCCTCCCGCCACCTCCTGCTTGCCCTCCCTCGTCCTGACCTGCGCCACGGAGACGCCACGCACCCCCTGGCCCCTCTCATTCTCCCTGTGCTCCTCCCCCTCCTCTGTTTCCCTCTCCCGCGAACGGCCGAACGCCATCGTCGCCGCCGTTCGTCACCGCCGCAGCCACAACCACTCCCTCGCTCCCTCTTCGTATCCCCGAGCTCCGCATCATCGTCCTCCTCGTCCACCCCGAGCCAAGCAACCAGGGGAGCGCTGCATCGCCGCCCCGGACGTCTTCTTCAACCTCGGTGCCGGCGATCTCCGTCGCTTGATTCGCCGCATCCAGAGCCTCCCCGGCCCCGCCGTCTGCACCGTCTGACTCGCCGTGAGCCACTTACCTTATCCCCTAACTCCTTGTGCTCGCCCCCGTGCTGTAGCGCCGTTCCCCACGAGCACTGAAGCCACCGTCCGCCATTGCTGCTGCACGCATAGCCTCCATGCCCCTCTGGCCTCACCATGCTGCTCGTGGTGCTCCCCGTGCCTAGCAGGTGCTGCCCAGCCTCTCCTTTTGCTCACCGACGCATCGTAGCGACGCGCCCGTGCATCACCGACCACCACCACCGCCAAAGCTCGTCGCCGGCGCCTTTTCCGGCGACCCCGAACCCAACTACCTGCACCACTCGCCGCGGGCCACTCCCAGCTATCCATAGCGCCCAACGGCGCCCCGAACGGTGCCCTGTACGTGAAACCCGCACCTGCACCGCCGCGTTTAGCCTCGCCGGCGGCTAAACGCCGGCGAGTTGACCCCGCCGACCAGGGGGTTTGACCCTTTGACCCCCCCTGTGTCCATGACATGTGGGGCCGGCCTGTTAATTAGGCTAGGATTAGTGTTAACTAAATATTAGTTAGTTTAATAGACACTGACAATGGGCCCCAGGCCGCTAACTGAATTAGATTAGTTAGGTTAGTCACTGACGGATGGGACCCACTGGCCAGGTTTGACCTGGACCAGCCACGTTGACCTGCTGACGCCATAATTCATTTTCTGGAATTATTCTAATTCTAAATATTCAGGAAATTCCAGAAAATGCCTAAAACTTCTAAAATTCATAGAAAATTAACCGTAACTCCAAATTAAATAATTTATATATGAAAAATTATCAGAAAAATTCAAGGAATCCATCTGTACCATTTTCATGCATGTTAGAACAACTTATAGCAGCTGTTTAGCACAAATCAAATAAAGGGCACTTAAATAATCACATATGGAGTTTGAATTTGAATCTTGTATTCAAACCAACTTCATTTAATCTGTTGCTAGTTGCATTGGCTCAAAACACATTCATTTTGCCATGTCATGATCATGCATCATATTGTGCATTGCATTGATTGTGTTCCTTTCTGTGTTGCCGGTATTTGTCCCCTCTCGATAGACGTGATACCGATGATGTGATCGTTGACACTGATGAAGACTCAATGTTATCTTCAGAAGTGCCAGGCAAGCAAAACCCCCTTGTTCATTCCGATACAATCCTACTCTCTCGCTCCTGCTCTCTTTTACTGCATTAGGACAACACCGATTCATCTGTTACTTGCTGCGGTAGCTGAACCCCTTTGTCCTTTGCATGACCTGTCATTGCCACAGTAAATAGATGAAACCCACTAGCATGAGTAGGAGTTGTTTGAGCCCTGATGTGCCTACTCATTCATGTTTGTTTGTCATGCCTGCTATTGCTTAGAGTTGAGTCAGGTCTGATTCATCGGGGATGAATCAGAGGCGTGTGAACCTGTCCTACTGTGTGTGAGCTAAGTGTGTGAGCACGATTTGGTAAAGGTAGCGGTGAGAGGCCATGTAGGAGTACATGGTGGGTTGTCTCATTGCAGCCGTCCTCAGGAACTAAGTTCTGTGTTTGTGATCCATGATTCAGCTACTACCACGCATTGGGCCCGAAACCAATGGACCCTCTCGGCTTCTTGATCACCCTTGTCCTCTGTCCAGGAGTTGCAAGTAGTTTCTGGTGTTTGTAGTATGCTGGAGGCCGTGGGCAGCGCTGACCGTAGGGGTGGGCTGTGATGCGGTAGGCACGTGGCACGGTGTACCGGGCGCCCGTTTGGTGTCTCGGGAACCCTGTTCACATCGTTTGGGGCTGTGAGCGAAACTCCGGCCGGATCTCCTCATGGATGGAACCCGAATAGGCGATAAACCTGGACTAGAGACTTAGGTGATTAGGTAGGTCGTGGCCGACACCCACGTTGGGCTTCCGCTTGAAGGTTGCCGAGTACATGTCGTGTAAACGGCGGTAAGTGGTGAGAGCGTGTGTGAAGAAGTACACCCCTGCAGGGTTAATATGATCTATTCGAATAGCCGTGTCCGCGGTAAAGGACTTCTGGGTTGCTTATATCAGTTCATAGACAAGTGAAAGTGGATACTCTAAAATACGCAAGATAAGCGTGAGTGCTATGGATGGCGTTCTCGTAGGGAGACGGGAGCGGATCCATAGTGGTGTATTGATATGGTGAATATGTGGACTCGTGTGCGCCACCTCAAAAGAGTCGCTTGCAGTCGTAGTCTAGGATAGCCACCGAGTCAAAGCTGGCTTGCTGCAGTTAAACCCCACCACCCCTTTGTTGAAAATGATGCATATGTAGATAGTTCTGATGTAAGTCTTGCTGGGTACATTTGTACTCACGTTTGCCTATTTTATGTTTTTGCAGAGAGACTTCAGTCTCACTAGTATTTCCGCGTGGTCTTCGACGTTTAGCTTGATACCTCAGCTACGATCTTGTGCCCTCGGCAGGATCTGATCGATAGTCAGGCTTCTCAGCCTTTTTCATTTATAGATGTCTGTACTCAGACATGATAGCCTCCGCTGGTGCTTTGACTTGTATGCTCTGAGTGTTGGGTCGTGAGACCCATGTTTGTAATGTCTCGCTCCTCGGAGCCTATTGAATAAATTACTTGAGTCGTAGAGTCATTTTGTGATGCCATGTTGTATTGCACATATCGAGCATATTGTGTGTATGTTATTGAAATGCTTGGTATGTGTGGGATCTGACCATCTAGTTGTTTATCTTTAGTAGCCTCTCTTACCGGGAAATGTCTCCTAGTGTTTCCACTGAGCCATGGTAGCTTGCTACTGCTCCGGAACACTTAGGTTGGCCGGCATGTGTCCTTCTTCGTTCCTGTGTCTGTCCCTTCGGGGAAATGTCACGCTTTGAGTACCGGAGTCCTGTTAGCCCGCTACAGCCCGGTTTACCGGAGTCCTGCTAGCCCAGTGCTACAGCCCGGACCCACTTGCTGATGACCGACACGTTCGAAGCTGGGTCATGGATGCCTGTCCCTGTAAGTCTGTGCCACTTTGGGTTTACGACTAGTCATGTCAGCCCGGGCTCCTTATCATATGGATGCTAGCGACACTATCATATACGTGAGCCAAAAGGCGCAAACGGTCCCGGGCAAAGGTAAGGCGACACCCGTGGGGATACCGTGCGTGAGGCCGCAAAGTAATATGAGGTGTTACCGGCTAGATCGATGTGACATCGAGTCGGGGTCCTGACATTATACTAAAACGAAAATTGGATCAGAAAATAACCGCGAAAAACCCGACGAAAAAGAAAAACGACGAACAGATTTTTTTTAATAATTCCGCTCGGAAGAAAAAATAAAAAGAAATACTAAACGGACTCCAAAAATCACGAAGTAAATTTTCCTGGGTTTCTAAAATCAAGCCCGATAAAGTGAACATTTTTCTGGGTCCAAACTACAACTTTGAAAAACGCGCATTTTTCCTAAATTCAAATATAAATACCGAAAAACTCCAAAATAAATCTTATTTGATTTTTTTTATTAAATCCTCAATATTTCTATATTTTGGGAAAGTCATTTTATTCCCTCTCTCATATTTTTGTAATAGAAATAATTGATGATAAAATAAATAAAATCAAATGATCCTGTTTACATAATTTGAGAAAACTCAAATATGTAAATAACGAAATCCCCAACTCTCTCCGTGGGTCCTTGAGTTGCTCAGGATTTTCTAGGATCAAAACCAAAAGCAAAATAAAATATGATATGCATGATGACCTATTGTATAACATTCCAAATTGAAAATTTGGGATGTTACAAGAGCTAGCCTGCTTACAACTAGCCCTGTTCGACATAATTTCCCGTGCGTAGATGCCCGTGCATTGCACGGAACACCAAGATTGGGGGTGGATGGCTCCGGCAGTGGCCATCGCGCCAGATTTTTCCATGGCCTTCTACTCCTAGATGTGGTGGGGAGGAGATGAGGCTGATTGTGAGAGACAAGGAGTTGTTTGTAAATAGGGAACAAGTGTGGGCATCTTTTTGCAAAAATCGAGAAGCTTGGTTTGTAAGCGTCAGATCTAGATCCGACGGCTATTAGTGAAAGATGGGAGGCACAACATCATCACCAACTTAGGACCTGTTTGACTCGCAGGATTTTGAAAACGCAGGAATAGGACACGGCAATATTACAAGTTTCAAACTGATATTACAAATGTTAGGAGTAATGCTGCACCTACGAAGAGGGAATTACTAGGAAGTTTACGTAAGAACTTTCGTTACTTTATGTGGATGCAGCATTATCGTACAAACTAAAATCCAACGCCCTGACAAGTCACTAATGGGAAAATAAGTTTTCGAGTCTCTAGCCATTTGATGTTTCAAAAACAAATTCAGCTTCTGCGGAGACTTTGTCATTTAGGCTTAGACGCTTGTGGTGATCAGCACGCCATTCATTGTTGCGCCAGCGAACACCAAACCTCATTACCTTGAGCACACTTGCCTCCAGAACAAAGAACCTGGCCAATTTAATCTCAGATGTGCTGCCTCGGTAGTCGATCAAATCAATTTCTGTAAGATGGAGATCAAGGCATTCAATGAGATTGTTATAGTGCAGCACATTTTTCACTTTTGGGTCTTTTTTATCTGCAAAAGAAGATAACATATTAGAGCAGCTGGCTGCATAAGATTGCCGTGTCATTAAGAGGTACCAATATCATTCGCTCATACGATATGTTTGGCCGGCTAGTGATGCTAGTGATATTTTTTCACACTTTCTCTCTCTCTCTCTCTCTCTCTCTCTCTCTCTCTCTTTCTGTTTCCTCTCATTTAACTAGGAGCACATGAAGAGCTTGGGCATTTGTTGCCTTCCACTATGTGGACGATGCCATATTTCGCAAAAGTATGCCACATAACACACATTGATGTCAAATCAAAAGATTTTGGCACTGCTCTCGCGATGTGAGAGAGTTGGCACCGCTGTGCATACAGACCCACATGTATAAACAAATCAATCAAACCAACTACACCAGCCTCTAACTCTCCCAAACAAGTGTTTTTTTATTGCCTCAGTCCTCTCTCTCTCCCACACAGTGTTTTTTCATTGCGTGAGTTAATTTGGCACCGGAGCAAAGTAGGTGATCCAGATTGGGACACCAGGTGAGCAATGGAGGGGCATCGATGCCAAATGCATCACAAGTGAATTTGGCACATGTTTTGGCCTACATAGCCCACTTTTGTAATACTACCTCGTATTTAGTATAAAATTTTGACCATGGATTTACCTAAGAAAATGCCAATGCATGTCACTAAAAATTACACCATTTGAAATTATGTTCAAATACGAATCCAACGATATAGTTCTTAGTGACATGCATTAACATTTTGTCAGTTAAATCTATGGTCAAATTTTGATACTACAAAATTGGAAGAGTAAACCAGGAGAATTTGGCAGACGAGTACACCAACGCTGTCAATTTCGGCGCGTCAATGACCCGGATTTTTGTTGGACCTTCTAGATCCGATACAAGCAATCTCTCAAGGAAAGGCGCATTCTCAATGACCATAACGTGGAACAGCTGGAGTGATCTCTTCCCAATTGATGTCTTGTTGCGGGGCTAGCAAGACACATAAATCCATCGGAGATTCATCGAGGCGATGTGGAGGCTAATGAACCCGTGGATCTGCTCAAGACAAAGGTACTCGAGCCCAGTACAGCTGCGGACCAGGTGCTCCATAGCCTTCTTTGAGATGACAACATCGAAGAGATCGAGCTGCTTGAGTTGAGGCAGAAGAAGAGCGGGTGCGACATTAATCTGGGGAAGATAGCAGGAGCTGAAGCTAGCGCAGTGCAGCGTTGGCGTGAGGCGGAGCGCGGACGGCGGCAGAGAGCGACATCGTCCAGCTTCAAAGCTGAGCTCCTCAAGCTGATCTAGGGCGGGGGATAAGAACCACTCGTCGAACTTGGGTTGGACCTTGCAGTTGGTATTGAACATGCGGATGTCAACGCGTTTGGCTGGCCCTGGGTGCGATGAAAGGATCTTGGAGACTGCAGCCATGCGTTTGCAATCCCCGTTGTAGAGGCAGCTATTGACGGTGAGGTTGAGGGGGACTCAGCGCCAGAGGGGGCGCCACCGCCGGGAGAGCAGGGCGGTCCGCATGGCAGATTTGGTGGGGAGGAGGCCGACGATGACAAGTAGCGTGTCGTCGGGGAGGCTGCTGATGAAGTCCGGGCTCACCAGATGCGGTTTGGCTCGAGCCGCTTCTGCTTGTTGGCTGCCTCGCCGTCCATCTCAACCGGCGGCGACGCTGGTGTACACGTGTGATGGTGTGTGTTGTGTGCTGGGTGTGTGCGAGTGCGTCCTTCTGTGCATGCTGCCGCACAGTGGTGAATTGTGCGCGAGTGTGTCCTTCGCGCGCAAGAAGTTTGTCCTCAATGCGCCATCAATTTACTAGCGTGCGGGGTGCTACCCCGAGTGGTTTCAACTTTGTTTACTTCACCGCGTGTCAGATGGGCCTCTAGTTTACTTATTTTCACCCACTGCCACATGGGCCAGCACACGAAGATACAGAACACGAGCTGACAAGGCAGCATGTGGATTGATTGACCGGTCAATTAAACAATATACGGAGCTATACGCTGACACAGTGAGCATATAATCCGTCGGTATAGAGAGTTCGAGTGAGAGGGGAGGCCCGTGAGAGATAGGAGAGAGAGAGAAAGAGCTACTCCCTCCATTCGATAATTTAGTTCCAACATTTTTTTAAGTCAAACTTTTGAAACTTTGACCAAGTTTATAAAGATATTACATATATCTACAATACCAAAGATAAATGATAGTACTAAGTAAGTACATGTTGTGATGAATCTAATGATCGTTCCAGATGTAAATGTTTTTCTCCACATATACCTGGTCAAACATTTCTGAGGTTTGACTTTTCAAAACATCCACATGCTTATGGACGTGACAGAGTCACTAACAAGAGAGAGAGAGAGTGAAAAAAGTGTGTGTGTGTGTGTGTGAAAGAGACATGGACAACACACGATAAAAGTAGAGAAAAAGCGTGCGTGTCTTATGCAAGCATATCACACATGCATCTTCGACAACAGAGGCAAGGTGAGGAGATAGTGTGTGGTTGTTTGGAACCGAGAGAGCAAGACCCCTAGCACATGGCCAAGAGGGGCCTGACAAACAAGGGAGAGAGGTCGAGAGAGACGTACAGAGAAAATGCAGACATGGGGAGGAGAGAGTGTATGTTTGTCATAGAGAGATCCCCTGGAGATCGTGATGGGACTACATGGGTGGGAGATCGAGTGACAAGGTGTGTGCGCAATAGAAGATGCCCCGAGAGATATCGAGATAGACGTATGGATGGAAGGAGATAATACGTGTGTTCCTGTTGGCTAGTAAGAGATAATCATACTTAGGGGGGAGAGTGCTTGCGCCTATGATGGATTGAGGGATTATGGTACTTAGGGGGTGCGTGTCACATGGAGAAAGAACAAGGGCAGAGAGTGTTGGATGGGTCTATATGTATAGCGCGAGCGAGACATGTGTATGTGTGAACCAGGGAGATATAAGGCCAGTTTGGCTTGCGTCCTGAGCATCTTTTGCCTGGCCTGGGGTTGTGGCTGGATTTCATGCACGCTTGTTTGGTTGCTACCCTGTGAAAAAGAAAGCCCGCCTGGCCTGGGTTCCCTTGCACTTTAATTAGCCTGGCTAAACTCCAGACACTGCAAGTAGCCTGGCCCAGGCGACCGATTTCAAATGCCTGGTCGTGTGGCCACGAGGCTAACAGCAACATGGATGGATATTAGCATTAAATAATTGATGCATGGATTGATTGATGGGACGGTGATGCTTTGCCTGGCCCAGGCATGAACCAAACGCTTCAGCACCACACAAGCCTGGCCAGGCAGGAATATTTTACATCTCACGTCCACACCAGGCAGTACCGGCCATCAAGGCATGAGGGTCAGGTCACGAACCAAACTGACCAATAAAGTTTGAGAGAGATTGAGGAGCCCCGATAAGGATGAGTGGTGCGTCAGATAGCTGAGAGGGGGAAAGAGATATTCCATCTGCTCGATAATGCAGTGCATGTAAATTTTTTAGAAGTCAAACTTTGGAAACATTGATCAGGTTTACACAAATGTTATTTATATCTACAATACCAAAGATACATCATACAAAACTACATCTCATGGTGAATCTAAGGGTATATGTTTGTCGTACTAGATGTAATTCTTTTTTCTCCACATACATGGTCAAACTTTGTGATGTTTGACTTTTCAATAAATTTATATGCTATGGACCGAGGAGAGTGCCTCAGTCGAGACAGATCAAGTGCGTGTGAAGGAGAATGAGTAAGTGTGCAAAAAGAGTATGTGTGTGAAAGAGAAAGTGACAACAAACGATAAATTAGAGAGAGTGTGTGTTTTTTCGTTTCTTATGCGAACATATCACGTATGCATCTCCGAGATGGAAAAGCGAGGCGAGGAGATACATGAAGATAGCTAGTGTGTGATTGTTTGCAACGGAGAGAGACACCCCTGTAGCACATGTCCAATAGAGGTGTGGCCAACAAGGAACAAAGGTCGAGAGGGACACATGGATGGCATGGACGCATGGGGAGGGAGAGAGGGTGTGTTTGTGATAGAGATATCCCGTTGAGATCGTGAGGGGACTATATGGGTGGGAGATCGAGGGAGTGCGTGCGCGATAGAAAGATGCCTCGAGATAAATCGAGATATACCATGCACATGTTTGTGATGGAGACTAAGATTAGCTAGTCATATACATATAGGGGGGACTGCATGTGCCTACAATTGAGTGAGAGACCATCATACTTGGCTAGATGGGCATGAGATTGTGTGTGCGCGCATGTGAGATGGTGAGAGAACGAGGGGGAGAGATAGAGTTTTAGATGGGCCTATCGAGTGCGAGTGAGATATGCATGTGTATGTGTGACCCAGGTGGATGGAGAGTTTGAGAGAGGGGGGGAAGAGCTCCGAGACGACATAGTGGTGTGTGAGAGAGTTACAAGCAAAGAGCCAAGGAATCTGTGTGCGTACGTTGAGTGCACCCAAGATATCTAGCTTGGAATAGCTAGAGTATCATACATAGTGTGCGAGAGAGACCTATAGATGGTGTATATATGCATGCGAACTAGAAAGACCCCCCCCCCACACACACACACACAAAGAGAGGGAGAGAGGTGGAGAGAAAGGGAGAGGGACGAACAAGGTTTTTGTGTCGGATGCGTGCGAAAGAATTGAAGATTGTCGGCGAGAGAGATAGAGAGATAGAGAGAGAGAGAGAGAAAGAAAGAGAATAGGAGTCCGGGAGAGGGGGAGGTCACGTTTTATGCATCAAAGACTGATATAAACCATGTTTCGATATAAACTTGCATTCAAATATTTAAATTGGAGAACATGTTGTCTGCAATCCACACATGAACGGATATATGAGTATATCAAACAAGTTCATTAATTTGACTTTCAACATGTTCATGGAGTACTATAATACTGTACAACATGCTACTCGATTGAGGTGTTCAATTTTGGATTTAGTTCACTATTTTTACCTACTGAATGATCTATTTCATTGAATCGAGATATTTCATTTTGGGTTTGATTCGCGTTTTTGAGTGGGTCAACTATTTGTCATATAGTAAATCACTAGCAACGAGCATGTAAAAATACATTACTCCTGAGCATCATCTCTCCATCTAAAAAAGAAGTGGCAAGCTAATATTTCAAAATTTGATCTGAATCGACTTGGTAAGGTAGACGTGGATGCTTGTTCTCCCAGAATTTGAACGAACCATTAAACATCCTCTCTGCTCGGTGGAATTCACCCGAGCAAATAAATGGGAGACGCAAAATTACCGTCCTATGTGGGACACGCATCAATTGGCCCGTTGTACATTGAGGGTAGGTTCGTAACTTCATCCAAGCGCGCCTTCTCCTCGGCCGAAATGACATGTGCCAAATAATTCATAAACCATGGTCGGCAAAACACGCTCTCCTCGCCCGAAATAGCTCGCGCCCACTATTTCAAAACACGCTCTCCTCGCCGAATCGCTCGCGTCCACTATAGTTCAAAATACGCCCTCCTCGCCCGAAATCGCTCCCGCCCAGAGAAGCAAAGTTACTCTACTATCCCCGACCCTCAGTACACAGAGCCAAGCTGAGAAGCCTATAGGCAAGGGTAGAACTATAACTCCCCCTCACATTTCAGACAAATGCATCCGTAAGACATGGTTCCACTCCCCTCCCAATTTCCCCCGCCCACCCCCATTCATACCTCGTGGGCTCCAAATCACCTTCTCCCCGGGAAGCTCCCTTCTCCCAAGCCGTGAAGCCTCAGCCCCACCTCCATGGCGCCCCCACCGCACCAATTTCACGACCGCCCTCCTCCCTAATGCCGGAGACGCTGTCCATTTGCCGTCATGCACTGGGCCGTGTGCCTCTTACTCCGTGCTGCTGGTGCTGCCTCAACGACGGCCGCATGAACCATATCGGAGCCGATTCACCCCCGCCGTTGTTCACGGCGCCGGAGCGGCTCCAACTTCGGAACCGTCTAGAGTCCTGGCGCTGCTTCGGCGTAGCCGTCGACCGTCATGACATCACTCTTTCCCTGCCGCCGATCGCCACCGCAACTGCGCCGGCCTCACCGACTCGGCAGCTGGACCTGCCAACTTCACCATGCCGCCAGATAGGTCGCACCCTCATCTCAAATTACTTTATTTAGGCATCAGTTGTCTTAATTTTTATTCTGGGCCAATCGATTTGCAATGGGAAGCAGCACCCCTCAAGGCGGCGGAGCTCCTAGGCTGCCGGTTGGCTGGTGTCTAACTAAGGGTGCGGGGCCGCAAAGTTCGCCGCAGAAGCAGCGCTTAGATGGCTATCTTTTAGAGTTGCGTGGGTTGAAGGTACTGCCGCCGCCGGATCTGGATGACAGGGGGTCTTTGTGGATTGGCCCGGGGGCGGCGCAACCACGGCAGTGCGGTGGGGCGGGGAGCGGGGTTTTGGCCAGGGCCACGGACGGCGGAGGTAGGCTGCTCTGCCGTTGGTCGCTGGCTCTTCGGGGAAGATTCTGAACAGTGTCAGCCAGGAGGCACAAGATGGCCAGCCATCCGGCGTAGATCGGACAGTACCAAAATAAAATAAAATCGTGTGATCCCAATTTAGTCTTCAGTCAATAGACGTGTGACTACTCTCGTACCTTGCTGTTGATCTCTTAGTGTATTTCTTCAGATCAAAGAGATATGTCGTTCTTAACATTATGCGTTATCTGCATCTTCAGACACACCGTCTTCTGACTCACCGCAGCTGCTCCAACAAGGGAAGCATACACCAGAAGGGAGCTATAGTTCCCACTCAATAGTTCCCTGCATCGAATGCGCGTGCCCGACATGCACAGCCACAACAACTGCAGGGCCATCGACAAGTCAGCACATGATGCTCACTCCTATGGATGGCAGCCAGATAGGTTGTACCCTCCTCTTACTTGTGTGCAACATTTATGGCTTTGTTATTCATCTAAGCATGGAAAATAGATCATCACATTTCACTGTATATTCATGCTGATCTCTTACGGGTCTTGTTCAGGAGTTAATGTTGTTCCACAGTTCAGCTAAGATACTTGTTCTTTAGGTAACATTGTTCCATAGTTATCATCCATCAGCCAATGCTATCCCACAGGCTGGTGATTATAGTATTATACCACTTCTAGTATTTCCTATGTTATTCTTTAATACTTTTGTGTGCCATCTAGTTAATCTCAAGTACAAACGATACATATTCTGTAGCTTTCATCTGTGTTCTCCCTTTAGTTTATGAGACCTGTTGCTGCTAGTTAACCCCAGTCCTACTATTTATGGTGTCTCCTACAGGCACTCATTACATAAATCTAACTACTAGTTGTCTTCCATGCATGTCAGATATAATTGCACACACTGATATATCCACAAGAACCTCACGAAGAAATGTAAAGGCCAGTAAACTTGATGTCAATGATACCCAATATGATGGAACATATAAAGGCAGTTCTTCAAAAGACTTGCAGAAAGATGATGAATCCTCTTCACCCCACAAGGTCCTTGCTCTAACTTGGCCTGTGATATGGGTACAACATGCATATAATGTCCTGGAGTGTATCTACTCTGTTGCAATGCCATGTGCTTAGCATGCTGATCATGCATGTAAATATGTCATGCCTTCCTATTTTTTAGTACCTATTCCATTCATGATAACATGTTTTCAAATTCAAGTACTGTCATTCTACTCTATCACAATGCCATCTGCTTAATTTGGACATCATGCTTCTGAATATCTTATGCATTGTTATTCATCAGTATGTACTTCATCTGTCTACCATACCATGTTTTTTTACATTGAAGTGTTGTTCTAGTGCTCTGTTGCAATGCCATCTTATTTTCCCAATCATACACGTGTATGTTGCCTTAGTTATTTCTGTACGTATTCCGCTAGCATACAGTTTTACATTCAACTAGTGTTTTTTGTTGTGTTGTCCTGTCGTATCCCTAGCTCTTACACCATACTCCCCCCGTCCGGATTACATGTTGCCGAAATGGATAAAAAAGGATGTATCTAGAACTGAAATACTCCTAGACCCATCCATTTTTTTCCGGATGGAGGGAATACATGTCAATATGTCATGCCTTTCTATTCTTCAGTACCTATTCCATCTCTCTGCTGCTGCATGTTTTATAATTAAAGCACCATTCTTCTATACAAGGCATGCAAGGGGAAGACGACTATGTTAGAATCTGAAGGGTTACAAACAAGGCCTTTGCAAAAGATCCAAACGCCAGGAGATAATAAACCAACTCCAGTTTTTATAGATACTGCTCCAGCACAGAGAAACCCAAATCCTATTGATAATAAGCAGATTCCAGTGGCCAAAGAACTAGTCCGCTCCAGTCCAGCAAAAATATGTCAACTCAATTCTAAGAAGCGTGTGCGTATCCTTGCATCATGAAATTTTATAGCATGCTGGTCATATTTTCTACATGCTTCTTACCCATCTCTCTTTTAGAAAATAAGCTTAACAGATAGAAGATTTTCTGCAACGGTATCGTTTATGAGGAAAGATTCTTGCAGGAATTCTCTGTGCTCCAATGTAGATGTAAGTACCTGTTTTATATCACTATATTTTTACATCAGCATGTATTTTGTTAATCGGCATGAATCCAACCTTTATCTGATCTAAATTTAGTTGTAGCAAAATGTATGATTAAAGGCCACAATGTTGATTTTTGCAAGGAAAACTGCCTGGTAGTTTTGCATCCCGAGCTGCATGAGTGTACTACCTCATATCAGTGGGTTTGAATACTTTGGTTCTGTAGTGGGTTTTTTAGTGTTTTTTACTATGTTGTCCTGTCGTATCCCTAGCTCTTACATCATACTCACTCCGTCCGGATTAAATGTCGCAGAAGGATAAAACTGGATGTATCTAGAACGGAAATACGCCTAGACCCATCCATTTATTTCCGGATGGAGTGAATACATGTCAATATATCATGCCTTTCTATTCTTCAATACCTATTCCATCTCTGCTGTAGCATGTTTTATAACTGAATCACCATTCTTCTATATAAGGCATGCAAGGGGAAGATGGCTATGTTAGAATCTGAAGGGTTACAAACCAGGTCTTTGCAAAAGATCCAAACACCAGGAGATAATAAAACAACTCCATTTTTCATAGATACTGCTCCAGCACAGAGAAACCCAACTCCCACTGATAATAAGCAGATTCCAGTGGCCAAAGAACTAGTCGGCTCCAGTCCAGCAAAAGAATGTCAACTCCATTCTAAGAAGCGTGTGCGTATCCTCGCATCATGAAATTTTATAGCATTCTGATCATATTTTCTACATGTTTCTTACCCGTCTCTCTTTTAGAAAATAAGGTTAAACGATACAAGACTTCCTCCATTGGGATCGTATTCGAGGAAAATATCTTGCGAGAATTCTCTGTGCTCCAGTGCTGATGTAAGTACCTGTTGTATATCACTATATTTTGACATTAGCATGTATTTTGTTAATCGGCCTGAATCTAACCTTTATCTGATCTAAAATTAGTTGTAGCAAAATGTTAAAGGCGCCAATGTTGATTTTTGTAAGGAAAACTGCCTGGTAGTTTTGCATACTGAGCTGCATGAATGTGCTATCTCATATCACACACATTACTGAATTGTAGTGCTTCTATGGTTGCCCATTCATTCATTGTGTCAATGTTGCTTTTGTATTACCTTACCTGGCTGATCATAGCTGTGCCATATTGTGTTAATTTGGTGTAGGATAGTTGCCCAAATGTTCGTTGTGTCAATGTTGCTTTCCTATTATCTGACTTGGCCTATGATAGCAATTCTAGTGTGTTAATTTTGTGCAGGCTGCTGAAGATAAGAAGACAAACTCTCAAAAAAACAAGGCAACCCCATTGTTTCTTTCCAGTAAATCTAGGCCAGGTAATATGGCAATAACTCATGATTAATCTGTTTGGTTCCCGTCCTAATTTATGTTATGATGCAGTGGTCAAGACACTCTCCACTATCAATAATACAAGCCTGCCAAATTCGCCATCTGAATCTGTTCAGTATCCTCTGTCTCGAATGCGACGGAATAAATGTATGTTTGTGAACCAATTAATGGCTGAAGCAATGATGGAAATGGTGGATGAATCAGAGGTGCAGAGTCGTGCGACACAACAACTGATCAATGTTTTCAGAGATAGTGTGGCCAAGCAGCAAGAACTTGCCCACATGCTTATGGGCGTCATCTGTGCTGAGGTTGCAGATTGTGACGTTGTAGATGGTTAGGTTCTGCTCATTTATTTGCACTGGCATCAATCTTTGATTGCCCAGTGGATGTAATTTCCTGTAATATATTCTGGATGTGCAATGTTATTCCCTGTATGCCGTACCTTTGCTCGTCGTAATGGGCTCAAATTATCTAATTTGGCCTAAAGACATGAATGAACTTTAGTGGGCCCATTTAGTTAATGGGCCGTTACTAGGCCAAAAGTTAAGGGTCGGCCCTCTTACCTCCTGGGTCATTAATAGGCCGACATCGAAGCGGGCAATAGGTGGCCCCAATTTATTTCATGGGCCGTTAACAGGCCGTTACTAAGTTTGGGCTACATATGGCCCAACTATACTGTAGGCCTTTAGCAGGCCGAAAGAGACAGCGGGCTTGTATTGGACCATGAAGAGCATGGGCCGCTAAGAGGCCAAAAGTCAGGTCGTATTGTAAACGGCCCAACTGTGTTGTGGGCCTTTAGTAGGCCGAAAGAGAAACCGGGCTGGTATTGGACAATGAAGGGCATGTGCCGTTAAGAGGCCAAAACTAAGGTCCTACTACAAATGGCCCAACTCATTTATGGTCCGTTAACATGCCGAAAGGCACATAGGGCCGGGAATTGGCCCAACACTTAAATGGGTCGCTAAAAGGCCAAAACTCAGGTCCGACTACAATTGGCCCAACTGATTTATGGGCTGTCAACAGGCTGAAAGTGACACCGGGCCAGAAATTGGCCCAACACTTAAATGGGTCGCTAAAAGGCCGAAACTCAGGTCCGACTACAAATGGCCCATCAGATTTATGGGCCGTCAACAGGCTGAAAGACACACCGGGCCGGAAATTAGCCCAACATTTAAATGGGTCGCTAAAAGGCCGAAAGATGTACATCCTGAAAATTGGTCCATCCATTAAATGGGCCGTTAACAGGCCGAAATCTCATCAGGAAGATATTGAGCCCAAATATATAGCGGGCTGTTAACGGGCTCGAACTGACGATGGGCTACAATGGTGTCAAATCTTTAACAGGCCTAATTGGCACATCTCGTATGGGCCGTGGGCTTAAATGGACCTGACACAAGTAGGCCTTATATGGGCCGGCCTGCTAATTTTTATTGGGCCAGCCTTTTTCACCGGAATGGGCCACTGTTGGGCCGTGCCACGTGTCGACCTATCATAGGCGCCTCCTGTCCAATGAGTGGATGACATCTGTCCCAACGATGAGCCGACACATGTTTCCTCTAGCCAATGATGATTTTACACGTGGAAAATCCCCATTGGTCGGTGCTGTTAACGAGTTATCTGATCCAAAACCCGACCTGATAGCTTAACGGCGTTCCGTTACGGTGGATGCCACATGTTGGTCACCCTTGACGAAAGCACTTCTGTGACGCGCGATTTATCGTCATGGAAGTGGACACTTCCATGATGATAATTTTGGTAATGTCATGGAACAGTTCTACGACAGCACAGGTATGACTATCTTGATTCTGTCATAAATTTGTCATGGATGTACATGCATGACAAAAAACGCAACCTACTGTGACAAACACGTATCATCACGAAAGTGTTTTTTGTAGTGCTTATTATTGGCTGCTGACGATTTATTTGGTGAGTGTAGATGGCATCAGTTCGGATCCACTACAGCTCAGTCTTTGCATTCCCCTAGTTTTCTTTTTCTTGCTTGTTCTTCGGTGTTTGGTGTCATTTCTGTCCCATCAGAGTGATGCCAAGTGATCCCAACACTGTTGGCAAAAATGGTGCTCTGGTATCGCGCCAAATTCCTTCCTTCAGCCCCATTTTGTTTTGGTGGTAGACATGCTTCTATCCCGGATCATCCTTTTTTTCTTGTCATGTTGGCAACCCTTAACGGACTTAGTCCTCAAGAAAGGGCAATGCCAACAGATTCAGTTTCCCCGCTATTCTTATTTCTTGGACGAGTACGGATATTTTCCATCCTCTTGATAATAATATGGCAACGATATTTGTGTCTTGCTACATGGTTACCAAGTACGTCCTCACCTTCGAGCTAGTCTAGGTTGCTACCTGGCTAAGCTAGCACTTGGTGTAGCGCCGTTTACACCTATTCTTCCACACATTTATTCGTCCTCGTGCACATCGTTACAGCATGCTAGATCGTAGAACCGGAGATCCCGTGATATTTGTGTTCTTAAGAAGGCATGCATATTGTGTGACTAGGAGTAATATGTGACACTGTTTGTGTATGAATTGATTATTGTTGTGTGCTTTTGTTTAGTTGAGTTTTATTTTGCTTCTTTCTTTTGGGCCCCGGTGTTACATTATTTCCCCCTATAAAGAGTTGCTCATCATCTAACACCGGACTCGAAGAAGTAATAAGGAGTTCAAATATTTGGAAGCTCAGCTAAACAGAATGGAATTCTCAGTCGACTGCAGTAAAATGGGGAATATCTGATCGTGAGGCTGATAATCAAACTTTGCATTAGTGTGCACTCCTCACAACAGTACTGATAACTCAAGACTATATCAGTATAAAATCCTCACAGCAGTAATGATCCAGCGAGCAGAAAGGCGAGTCAGGTACAAGATCAACTGTATATTTTCAGTCAAAGGTATGGGTCATATACAAAATTTTGTCTCAGCAATGCATGATGCTTGAAATATGTTATCATCCAAAATAAAGTCAGAATGTGATATGCTCAAGGAAGACAGTTAAACAAATTTTCTCATGGAAATATTGAGCCACAGAATATTATGGGTGTCTGTGTGTGTGGATCTCAGTCTGCATATCAGTATGAAGTTTTGGATATAAGAAACTTAGTATTCTTCCACATGTTATCGGAAGAAATTTATGATGCAAGGCTCCTTAGCATGATATGTGAATAATTTCCGGTCCACAATACCAGGTGTTTCTCAACAAGATACCTCGGTAAAAACTTCGGACAGACAGAAATAAAATTTTCTCAACAATCAAAACCGAGGAGAAGCTTCTCAAGTATGGAAACCCGGCTTCTCCTGCACAATACTCATGTTAAGCTTTGTGTGTAAGCTATCGAGGCTTCTTCTGCACGCTACCCAGACAAAAGCTTCGAGCAGAAGCTAATGAGCCTTCCTCTGCAAGCTACACGAATGGCTTTTCTCTGCAGATCAAGGATCAGATTTGCAATAATTTTGTTAGAGGAACAATGCAGTCAAAACATATGCCTACCGCAAGGATCGAGTGTTCGAAGGCCTATTATTCTTATAAATATGGTGAGCATGCACCCCCAATCATATCAGTCACTCATACGAGGTACGGATCCAACAT
The DNA here is from genome assembly GCF_018294505.1 of Triticum aestivum. NCBI lineage: Eukaryota > Viridiplantae > Streptophyta > Magnoliopsida > Poales > Poaceae > Triticum > Triticum aestivum. The sequence continues at coordinate 256,994,553 of NC_057800.1, forward strand.
ATATACTTAAAGGAAAGTACAGATCCCACAGCCTCATAAATCATGCAAAGGAAGATAAGCAGAGATACATCTCATGAATTACAGGGATCTCATATCCCGCTGACCCGCTGGGAATGGTTAATATGGAAAATCCAAATGGGTATACCGACAAAATGAGAAAGTCAAAAGCCAAACAATCAGCTCACACCCGGTATACTCACCATATACATGGTCAGTCTGTTAGGAAAAGAAATTGTCCTTCAGCCCCCGTCAGGCCAATCTCAAGATGTAAATATCTGAGGTATGACACAGCTATACCTCCATACACCATTATATTGCTCACGACAGAAGGCAGTCAAATCTTTGGCATATGCCACATGCTCGAGCCAAAATAAATAAATTAAAATCAGTACCACCTATGAGCAGTCAGATCCCGTCAGAAGATGGCCCTGATTAATTCTCAACATTTATTGAAACCAGAAGGCCTGCATTTATTTGAAGCAACCCCATGACAGAAGTATTAAGGTGTTCATGACCGAAGGAAAATTTATGCTCAGATCCATTGGATACCACCACAGGTATGGGGAATGAACGTTAGTAAAAATAAATTGGTATGTGAGTAAAGACCCGTCAGAAATTGGGGGAAAGGTGAAGCAAACCACCCTGAGCAATGATAATCAAATCATATAAAATTCTTTGGGGAAAAATAAATAAAGGAAAAAGGATACCCGAGTTGGAAACGGTATCCTCAAGTCATACTTGTTACCAGAGCAAGTAAATCTCGAGGACGAGATTTCTTTAAGGAGGTAAGAGTTGTAACAGCCTGGATTTTGGCCCTTTTCTTTTTCTTTTTTGATTTATTTTTTTGCTCTGTTTTTTTCTTTTTGGAGTGGTTCTGTGGCCTTGTAACCTAGCAAATCATCTTAATTTCATCTCCCAAGTGGCTCATCATCCTAAAAACTTTTCCAAGATCATGTCACTCCACTGCTTGACCAAACCCTAATTTCTTTTCTAGGGAAAATTCCTTTTCCTATTAAAGGAATAACCCTATCTGCCCTAGGTTGTGAGGCAACCTATATTTCTGTCCATCCAAAAATCCTCAAATAATTCTTATAAATTGTTTGGGTCATATCTTCATCAAATATGGCAAAATATTTCATTGGCCATATTTCTCATCATGCTCAATAAATTCATTTCCTATTCTGTCCTAAATGGCACATTGTGAAGAAAGCGCTATTTATCTTTTCCCATTTGACCCCAAACTTTTTGGACATCTTCTCCTATCCAAATAATTGACATGTGACAAAATGCAACTTTATTTTCCTGGCCAAACTTCCTCAGTGATTTTTCAAAGTTCCTGTCTAAGGGAAGCCTTTGTGAAGGAAGTGCTAGCTAGGATTACCCAAATGAGTTGAAATTTTGCATGTCTCTTATTGTGCTCATATCATTGCTCTCCTCCAAATTTCAGCTCCATCCCTTTAACTATGTGAGCACAACACTAAATCTTTGATTCTGTCAATATTTTCAGGTTGTGAAGCAAGTATAATTTATATTGCTTCATTTTGCCTAAAAACTTACCAGAGCATTATCCTACCCAAATAACTTCTCTCCACCAAATTTGCCACCATTTCATTGATCCAATAGTTCTCTAGAATTTTTTTCAAGTTTCTGGATAGAGGGAATAGCTGTGAAGGAAGTACCATTTTTTTAAAACCAATTGGTATGAAATTTTTACAGCACCTTTATCTGGCCAAATCACTAAGCCCTGCCAAGTTTTACCTCAAGTGGTTACTCCATGTGAGTGCATCATCCAAATATTGATTCTGGACACATAATGTGAGTTACAAAGCAACTATGTTATTTTGTGCTCCATTATGCCTCAAAACCTCCAGGATCATAGTACTTCCTTGTTAATCACCCCAGACAAACTCTTTGGTGCCAGTAAAATCCCTGTTGATCACCAGTGTTCACCCAAGTTTACTGTAGTAAACTTCAGAGGGTGATTTCCAGTTAACCATATCACTTTTGACCGAGCTACCACCGCGGTTGCAACCTCCCCTGGATGGACTACGCCCTAGGCAATGTTTGCCAACCCTTGGCATCTTCTCCTCGCCAGTCTGCGCGGTGACCACCGCTTTAGCATGCACTGGCCGCGTCTAGAATAACTTCTTGCTCGGGCCCCTCCTCTGCTCAGCGTGTCAGCGAGCGTGAGCATGTCTAGTAGATTTACCGCCCTGTCGCCGTCCTCCTGGACCTCTTTCCCTCTTTGTAAAACCCCCTCACCGGCGTCCACCGACGTTCGCCGCCGAGCGCCCACGGGCGCACTGTGGCCGAGCGAGCATTAAATGGCACTTGGCTTCTTCCTCTACTTCTCCGTTGGCCGCCTCTGCCCCGTGAGAGTCTCCCATGTGCCTCCCTCATCGCCTGCCTTCGAGCCCACGCACAAGCACACGCGTCCGCGGCGATGACAGCTCGGCTCCCCTCCCCTCGGCTATATAAGCCACCCCGAGCTCCCTCGACCACACTAGCAGCCTCACTCCTCTTCCCTAGTCCTCCCGAGGGCCTTCCCCGAGCACCAGAACCCCTCCTCGACCTCCATTGCCACCATGGCCTCTGTTCGGCTCCGCTCAAATTTGAGTTGGGCAGTGCCCCTCCCCCTCTTGTTCCACCACCAGTAGACTCCTCCTCCACCTAGACTTCGCCCCCGTGCTCTCCCTCCCCTCTAGTGGCCTTCTGCCATGAGCTCGCCGCCGACCGAAGATCGCCCTCTGCCGCGGCTGGCCTCCTACTCAGCCGAGCTCTTCCCCGTGGCTGCATCTTGCCTGGATGGATCCGCCTCATTGCACTAATCACTCCGGTAGGTCGCACACCGCGAGGGTTGGCCGAAGTCGCCGGGAATCTGCGTCGGGCCCCCGGTCTCGTCTCTGCATCGCGGGCGAGCGGGAGGAGGAAGAAGGAGCCAGTCCAGGTGGGCCCCATCTCCATGTGGCCCCACCTATCGGCGGGTAGGCATTGACCCCTGTAACGCCCTCGATGCGGCTATGTCTCCTACATGTCGAAGCACGACTTAGAGGCATAACCGCATTGAAAGCAAAGTCGCAAGTAAGGTAATCTTCACAACAACCCACGTAAATAGATAATAAGGGGAAAGGTACATAGTCGGCTTACACTCGCCACGTCACACAAAGTACATAAATAGCATTACAATCATCCAATACACTCATGGTCCGAATATGGTACTAAAATAAAAGATCAACCCCAACATGCGACATGGTCCCGATCTGGGAGAGCTCGGGGCTCGCCGGAGAGCTCGGGGAGGAGGCCGGAGTCAGAGGGAATTGCAGCGGCGCGGGCAGACAAGGTCGGTGCCGGCGAAGGAGGCAGGCCGCGGCGGCGCGGATCTCGGGCGGCGGGCGAGAGGCGGCGGCCGGGGAAGCAGGGGCGGCGGTGCGGAGCTCGTCGGGGGCGGGTGCGCGCGGCCGTGTGCGGGAGGCGGCATGGCGGAGCGGGCGACAGGAGGCGGCGGGCGCGCGGGCCGGGGAGGGCCCCGCGCGGGCTTGGCGGGCCGGCGGCGGAGGGGGCGGCGATGTGGGCACGCCCGGGACACGTGGCGTCATCTGGTAGGTCGGCGGCGGCAGGCGGACAACATCCGGTCCGAATTGTACGCGTCCGGCGGCGAGGTGGAGCTGATCTAGGGTTAGGGGGGAAGAAGACTCATGAATTTAGGAGGGGGTTCTTTATATAGGCATAGAGGGAGCTAGGAGAGTCCAAATGAGGTGCGGTTTTCGGCCACGCGATCGTGATCGAACGCTCTAGATGATGGAGAGGGTTTTGGTGGGTTTTGGGCCAAATTGGAAGGGTGTTGGACTGCAACACACACGAGGCCTTCTCGGTCCCTCGGTTAACCGTTGGAGTATCAAACGAAGTCCAAATGGTACGAAACTTGAAAGGCGGTCTACCTGTAGTAAATCAAGGCCGCATGGCAAGTCTCGGTCCAATCCGGAAATGTTTAACCCCCACACACGAAAAGAAGGTAGAAAGGACCACCAGAGGAGATAGGAGCACCGGAATGCAAAACGGACAACGGGGAAAATGCTTGGATGCATGAGATGAACACCTATGCAAATGCAATGCACATGATGACATGATATGAGATGCATGAAAACGACAACAACACACAGTGACAAAAACCTGAACCCGAGGAAATAAAATAACTTAGCAGTGGAAATGGCAAGAGTTGGAGTACATATAAGGTAAATTACATCCGGGGTGTTACAACACTCCACCACTACGAAAGGATCTCGTCCCAACATCTAGGACTGGAATAACGTCGGGTACTCAGAATGGAGGTGATCCTCGCATTCCCAGGTGGCTTCACGGTCGGAATGGTGTGACCACTTGACTTTGAGGAATTTGATTGACTTATTGCGAGTCTTGCGTTCAGTCTCCTCAAGAATAGCCACGGGGTGCTCACGATAAGAAAGGTCTTCTTGGAGATCAATGTCTTCGAAGTTGACGGTGCGGTCAGGAGTCTTGAAGCACTTGCGGAGCTGAGAGACATGGAACACGTCGTGCACATTTGCAAAGTTTGAAGGAAGCTCGAGTTGATAGGCGAGATCGCCTCTCTTGCTAACGATTTTGAAAGGACCCACGTATCTAGGGGCAAGCTTCCCTTTGATACCGAAGCGATGAGTACCTTTCATTGGAGAGACGCGGAGGTACACATGATCTCCAATCTCGAAAGCCAAATCACGGTGCTTACTATCATAGTAACTCTTCTGGCGCAATTGCGCTGCTTTGAGGTTATCACAAATGACTTTGCACATTTCCTCTGCCTCTGTGATCAAGTCATTTCCAAGAAGTTGACGTTCACCGGTTTCTGACCAGTTAAGAGGAGTACGACACTTCTTGCCATACAGAATTTCGAATGGGGCCTTGCCCTAACTGGCTTGAAAACTGTTGTTGTTGGAGAATTCGGCATATGGAAGACAATTTTCCCACTTCATGCCGAAAGAGATCACACAAGCCCTGAGCATATCTTCAAGAATCTGATTGACACACTCGACTTGACCGCTAGTTTGAGGATGAAAAGTTGTGCTGAAGCGGATGTTGGTGCCCATGGCCTTCTGAAAAGAATCCCAAAACTTGGAGGTAAAGATGTTGCCACGGTCTGAAGAGATCACCTGTGGAATGCCGTGCAGCGAGACAATCTGGGAGGTATAAAGCTCCGCCAATTGAGCTGTAGTGATAGACTCTTTGATAGGCAGAAAGTGAGCCACTTTAGTGAGTTTGTCGATGACTACGAATATAGCATCATTGCCACGCTTGGACTTTGGGAACCCAGTCACGAAGTCCATCTCAATGTGGTCAAACTTCCATTCTGAAATGGCAAGAGGTTGGAGGAGACCAGCTGGCCTTTGGTGTTATGCCTTCACTCTTCTGCAGACATCACACTCATTCACGAACTGAGCAATCTCGCGCTTCATTCGAGTCCACCAATAAGCCTGCTTGAGGTCTTGATACAGCTTCGTACTCCCAGGGTGGATGGAGAGGATTGAATTGTGAGCCTCATTCATGATAACTTTACGAAGGTCACCTTTGGGCACAACAATACGATCCTCGAAGAAGAGAGTATCCTTGTCATCAAGGCGGTAGCACTTGTACTTGGGTTGACTCTTGGCAATCCCAATCTTCACCTTCTTCACCATAGCATCAAGAAGTTGAGCCTCGCGAATCTGATCTTCCAAAGTAGGAGAGACTTGAAGGTTGGTGAGGAAACCTTGAGGAACAACTTGCAAATTGAGTTGTCGGCAAGCTTCACAAAGCTCGGGTTGGTAAGGCTTGATAATCAGACTGTTGCAATAAGCCTTCCTGCTCAAAGCGTCAGCAATCACATTAGCCTTGCCTGGAGTATACTCAATACTCGGGTTATACTCTTGAATCATTTCGACCCAACGAGTCTGCCTGAGGTTGAGATTAGGCTGAGTGAAGATGTACTTGAGACTCTTGTGGTCAGTGAAGATGTCCACTTTTCTTCCCAATAAGAGATTTCTCCAAGTCAAAAGAGCATGCACAACTGCCGCCAACTCGAGTTCATGAGTGGGGTAGTTCTTCTCGTTGGGCTTCAACTGGCGAGAGGTATAAACCACAACTTTCTTCTCTTGCAACACTGCACCAATACCTTGAAGAGAGGCATCGCAGAAGACCTCGAACGGTTTGGATTCATCAGGAGGAGTCAGAACTGGAGCAGTGACCAATTTCTCTTTCAAAGTGTTGAAAGCGATGTCACATTCTGGAGACCAAACGTACTTGACGTGCTTCTGGAGAAGGTTTGAAAGAGGCTTCGCGATCTTTGAAAAGTTCTCAACGAACCTTCGGCAGTAGCTTGCGAGACCGAGGAAGCTGCGGAGTTGCTTAACGTTCTGACGTGGATCCCAATTCACAATTGCAGACACCTTCTCAGGATTCACTGCTATGCCCTTGGCAGAGATGATATGCCCAAGATATAGAACCTCGTCGAGCCAAAACTCGCACTTTGAGAACTTGGCATAGAACTAATGTTCCCTGAGCTTATCGAGCACCAAACGCAAGTGCTTGGCATGATCTTCCTTGTTCTTCGAAAAGACCAGAATGTCATCGAGATAGACCAAAACGAAGTCATTTGTGTAGGCGTTGAAGATGAAGTTCATCATGCGAGAGAAAGTCGAAGGAGCATTGACGAGGCTAAAAGACATGACAGTGTATTCATATGAACCATAGCTTGTTCTGAAGGCCGTCTTGGGAATATCTTGCTCACGGATTCGAATCTGGTGATAACCCATACGGAGATCAAGCTTGGAGAATACTTGGGCACCTTTGAGTTGTTCGAACAGCTCATTGATGTTGGGAAGTGGGTACTTGTTCTTGATAGTCTTCTTGTTCAATGGACGATAGTCAACACAAAGTCGGTCCGTTCCATCCTTCTTCTTCACAAAAAGTACTCCACAACCCCACGGAGAGGAACTAGGTCGGATGAGACCCATTCACTCTGAAATATCGAGTTGCTTCTTCAGCTCCTTCAACTCTTCAGGTCCGAGCTTGTAAGGACGCTTGCAAACCGCTTCCGTGCCAGGTTCAAGATCGATGACGAATTCAACTGGCCGGTGTGGAGGCATTCCTGGAAGATCTTCTGGAAAGACGTCTTGATATTCGCAAACGACTGGGATTTGAGAGATGACATCTAGTTCACCCTTCTTGTGGAGAGAAAACAGACGAATGGTATCATCACGAGCAGCAAAGACAATTACATCCTCAGACGAATGAGTCAATTGAATCTGCCTGGCTGCACAATCAAGCTGAGCCTTGTGCTTAGAAAGCCAATCCATTCCGAGAATAAGATCAATATCCGAGTTACCAAGGACCATTGGGGAAGAAAGGAACTTGTAGTCGCCCAAAGTGATAGTAACATCTGGAACCTCCAGACTGCACTCAAACGTTTGCCAGGAGAAAGGATATCCATCTGTTTGCCCAAATGAGAAGAAACAAATTCATGCTTGGCAAAAAATGGCTTTGACATGAAACAATGCGATGCACCAGTATCGAAAAGTACTTTTGCAGGAACATCGTTAACAGGAAGGTTACCCATGAAGACATCTGACGAGTCCTCTACCTGAGCTGCATTCATCAAGTTGACCTTGGCGTGCTTGGGGTTATGCTTGACCACAGATATACTTGCCGATCTCACAGGAGGAGGAGCAGGGAGGCACCTTTGATTGAAGCATTTGTTGGCATAGTGACCCTTCTATTGGCACTTGTTGCACGTGACCTCTAAAAGCGGACGGTGATACGGAGCACTCGATCTTGGAGCTTGAGACAAAGTCTTGTTCTGAAAGCCAGGGTTGGGTGGGTGGGAAGATCCACTGCCACCTTTGCTCTTCTATTGATACGACTGATGGAATGGAGGAGGAGGAAGCCAATACTTCTGCTGCTTAGCCACTTGAGTTGAGAAAGAAGGAGTAGCATCTCTCACTCACTTCTTGGAAGCATCGCACTTCAGTTGAGCAGCCTCTTGATTCAATGCCATGTTGTAAAACTCATCGTACCTCCTGGGCTCAAAGAGAACGAGAGCTAGCTAGATTCCTTCTCTGAGACCACCCCTAAATTGGTATATCATGCTCTTCTCGTCAGGGACGTCCTGCTTAGCAAAAGCGGGCGAGCTTCTGAAACATCTTGTTGTAATCATAGACAGACATAGAGCCTTGCTTCAGGTTGCGGAATTCCTCACGCTTGCTTTCAACCATGCTCTGAGGAATATGATGAGCTTTGAAGTCTTGATGGAATTCATCCCAGGTAATCTCATGGCCTCCTCTGGAATCTTTGTACTGCTGAAACCATTATGCAGCGTGGTCTTTGAGTTGGAAGGAAGCGAACTTGACAAAGTCCTCAGGCCTGACGTTACTGCACTCGAAATGCTTGCACAAGTCCATGAGCCAATCGTCAGCATCAGTTGCCTCAATGCAATTGCTGAAGGTCTTTGGCTGGTTAGCAAGGAACTGGTTGAGTGTAGCAAAGTGATTCTGATTGTTGCCCTGGTTGCCTTGGTTCGCTTGGTTGCGCTCTTGAAGAAGTTGCATGATCAGCTGCGTGTTTGCATTGGTAGCGGCCATCACAGCTTGCCATGCCTCCGGAGGTGGAGGTGGTGGTGGCGGATCAGGATTCGGAGTCGTGCGCGTTGGAGGAGCCATTCGGAATAGGTTGACATCCATTAGCACATTGATAGACAAAAATTGAAGCTGAGTCCAATGGGTAGAAATTGCAACATAAAGTCTTCACATCCGAACAATATGAACGAATGCATTCCAATTGAAATGGTCACATATCCATAAATTGAGAAGCCACTTAGAATTGATGTAGAAGAATAAAATCAACAAGGTACGGAGCAAGAACGAATACTCGGTAAGGATCACCCAATCTCAAACCAAATATCTGTGGAAGAAGAACTAGAGCTACAAGAATTCCAACCTATGAAACTCCCGAACCTTTCTGGTTATGCAATCAGGTGTTGGGGATACAGGGGAAGCATAATATCTCAACAAATCTAGCAAATCCTACATCCAGCTGTATCCATCCTTCAACACATAACCGGGAAAACTTCGGAAATCGTCTACCTCAACCTTCGAAAAGCATCCGTTATACCAGTTATGGCAATACTCCCGAACTCCCGCCCCAGTACTGGGTGGCGTCGAGGTTATCTCACCAACAACTGCATAAAAGAGATTTTCGATGTCGGCGAACTAAACTCAGGTATTCCAGAACTGCAACAATAAAATTGTGACGACAACGCCTCGGAGCTCAACTCCCCGGGACACTGCCACAACCCCTAAATGACAGGAGGCACCAAGAACATTGTTCTCGTCACAAATCGATCAGAACGATTCCAAGATACCCGCGTGATCCTAAATTTTTTTTAGTGAAATTTGAGAAGAGAAGAGACAAAACTCTACGTCAGGATGCCTTACCAGAGCGATGCAGGGACTGGGGAGTAAAAAGAATTCCTAAACTCTCTGATATATAATTCCTAAATGACTCAAAACATTTTTTTCTAGACTCAACAACGGCTGCTAGTTCGATCAAGCAGGGGGGGCTCCTAAGGTCGGGGAAGGCTCTGATTACCAACTTGTAACGCCCTCGATGCGGCTATGTCTCCTACGTGTCGAAGCACGACTTAGAGGCATAACCGCATTGAAAGCAATGTCGCAAGTAAGGTAATCTTCACAACAACCCATGTAAATCTATACCTACTAATAAAGCAAGGTGGTATTCTTGGTTTCGTCCCGCCTACGTGATTTTGTTATTTGGACTTTTTTTAATCTAATGAGGTGGTACTATTCACGTGAATTTTTGGCCGTGTTTTCATGCGATGGGAGAACATAGTCGGAAGGTGCAACGGCCCAACTGGCTGGGCATCGACCTTCCTTTGATGGGCCTGCTCCTGCCACTTTCATGAAAAAGGTAAAAAATATATGTTTTAACTGGGTATCGAACCCCTAACCTCTGGGTTGGGCCACGAAGGCTATAGCCAGCCGGCCTATAATCGGATTGCAGTAAAGAACTGATTCAATCAATATTAGTCCTACCTCGCTCCTTTAGATCAAATTTCACCAACTTATATACACACGTGAGTTGTAGTAGATTCAACTTATATCAGCAAGTCATCTTCAAAACCAAGAAAGAGAGGAAACAACATACCAAAAGGAGAGAAAACTCCATAATGAAGGGGATATGGACGATGCAACCATGTTGTATTGGCTCTAATTAGAAGGATTTATGGGCTTGGCATGGTGTGATTGGCTCTAATTAAATTAAATGAGAAAAAGATACATGCATGGCTCTAATTAAAGGAAATGATGACATGATAAAAGCGTACATGCATGACCCGTATGCCGCGTTGATGGGCATTTTGGTGAATGGCGAAACTAGCCTTTTTCTCAAATCAATGCATCAATTTTCTTCCCCGTTGCAACGCATGGGCTTTTGTGCTAGTAGATAATAAGGGGAAAGGTACATAGTTGGCTTACACTCGCCACGTCACACAAAGTACATAAATAGCATTACAATCATCCAATACACTCATGGTCCGACTACGGTACCAAAATAAAAGATCAACCCCAACATGTGACATGGTCCCGATCGCCCCAACTGGGCACCACTACTGATCATCAGGGAAAGACACATAGTAACGGCGTGAGTCTTCATCGAACTCCCACTTGAGCTCAAGCGCATCATCTGGAACGGAGTCATCGGGCCCTACATCTGGTTTGGAAGTAATCTGTGAGCCACGGGGACTCAGCAATCTCGCACCCTCGCGATCAAGACTATTTAAGCTTATAGGTAAGGCAAGGTAATATGTGGAGCTGCAGCAAGCGACTAGCATATATGGTGGCTAACCTGTTCGCAAAAGAGAGCGAGAAGAGAAGGCAAAGCGTGAACGAAGAACTAAAGAGACAACCTACGGTAAACATTACTCCAACACCGTGTTCACTTCCCGGACTCCGCCGAGAAGAGACCATCACGGTTACACACTCAGTTGATTCATTTTATTTAAGTTAAGGTTCAAGTTATCTACAACTGGACATTAACAAATTCCCATCTTCCCATAACCGCGGGGACGGCTTTCGAAAGTTCAAATCCCTGCAGGGGAGTCCCAACTTAGCCCATCACAAGCTCTCACGGTCAACGAAGGATAAACCTTCTCCCGAGACATTCCGATCAGACTCGGTTTCCCGGTTTTACAAGACAACTTCGACAAAGACAAAACAAGTCCAGCAACACCGCCCAAATGTGCCGACAAATCCCGATAGGAGCTGCACATATCTCGTTCTCAAGGCAAACTCAGATAGGTCAAGCTACGAGTAAAACCAACCCTCGAGTTTCCCCGAGGTGGCCCCGCAGGCTGCCCAGTTCGGACCAACACTCAGAGGAGCACTGGCCCAGGGGGGTTTAAATAAGATGACCCTTGGGATCTGGAAACGCAAGGGAAAAAGAGGCTAGGTGGCAAATGGTAAAACCAAGGTTGGGCATTGCTGGAGGAGTTTTATTCATGGCGAACTGTCAAGGGGTTCCCATTATCACCCAACCGCGTAAGGAACGCAAAATCCGGGAACATAACACCGATATGACGGAAACTAGGGCGGAAAGAGCGGAACAAAACAATAGGAAAAAGGCCGAGCCTTCCACCCTTTACCAAGTATATAGATGCATTAAGAGGACAAGATAATATAATGATATCCCAACAATAAACAATGTTCCAACAAGGAACGGTCTCCAATCTTCACCTGCAACTAGCAACGCTATAAGAGGGGCTGAGCAAAGCGGTAACATAGCCAATCAACGGTTTGCTAGGACATGGTGGGTTAGAGGTTTGACATGGCAATTCGGGAGGCATGATAAGCAAGTGGTAGGCATCGTAGCATAGGCATAGCAAAAGAGCGAGCATCTAGCAAAGCAAAGATAGAAGTGATTTCGAGGGTATGATCATCTTGCCTGCAAAGTTGTCAGAGTTCACTGGATCCTCGAAAGCAAACTCAATGGGCTCCTCGGTAGCGAACTCATCTCCTGGCTCTACCCAAACAAAACAAACAAGCAAAAGGAACACAATCAACCACGTGCAAAGCTCAAACAACATGATGCAAACATGGTATGCTATGCGGGATGCGATATGTGATGCATATGCAAGATTTGACAAGGAATGATTGAACCTGGCCTCAACTTGGAAATCCAATAGTGCCACTAGAAAGGTGAGGTGATTTCGATTGAAATCGATATAAAGATCACTGGAATCGGATGCACGGTTTGGAAATGGCAAGCAAAACAAATATGGCACCGGTCTGCGATAAACAGCAAGTAGCCATCTAAATGCATCAAGACAAACATGCTACAGCACTCAAACATGGCAACAAAATACATGGCAGGGATCCACTCATGATGCTTGACAAAAGATGAACACTGAGATACGGCCAATTCATCCATTAACAGGTTCAAACAAGCATGTCAAAAATGCAAACGATAAACAGGTTTCAGACTTAGTGAAATTAACACTAGTCTGGAATTTCATATCAGGTAGCACACTTTGAAGCAAGACAACTATATGCTACAGGAACTTAACATGGCAAAGAAAAGCATGGTATGGAGCTACTCAAAGAGCTTACAAAAAGTCTCTTAGTGACCTTGAGCCAAAAGGGATCAGAAAATACAATTGCAAGCATGTGAACATGGCAAAAACATAATCAGATCTCAGACTTACAGAAAAACTGGAACATGCAAATCTATTAACGAGTAGGCATGTTTACGAGCTCGATGCACTCACTACGGAGCAAGGCATGACAAACTAAGCATACACCCATCAAGAATACATATTATAAGAGCCACACATGGCAAGAACAACAACATAGCATGCACGGCTCAACAACAACATCCTCGACAAAATCGCTAACAAGTAGACAATCTGCCAGGATTCACGAAATAGCAAAAGAAGAGCTCGATTGACTCAAGCTACGGTGCTCCATAACGGCAAACAAAGACATGGATGGATAGAGCACCACAATATTAACAAATCATCCTTACTGATCATCCTCAAAAGAGGCACGGATCACTAGGAAACAACATGAACATATGGCATATTGGTAAGAAAAAATCAAGGACTTAGTGAAAATTCTGAGTCCCTGAAATCAGCATTAACGAATGCACTACTGTGCAAGCTCGTGCTAGTCACCACACATATCACAAAAATACATGGTAAGCACCTCTGTAAAGATGGCATGGCATATAACAAAACACATGCAGAGCTCAGGAGCATATCATGCACACATTAATCATGGCAAAAATGACAAATAGCTATTTGATGCAGCAGATCTGACAATTAACTCAAATAGCTCTCTTCCAACAGCATTTCGGGCATCAGAATGAGGTCAAATGAAAATGATGCAATGAGATGAAATGATTTGCTCTCTGAGTCGAACATTTTGATATGCTACACGCCTAAAACGGAGCTACGGATGCGGAGTTACGATGCGATGAACATGGCATAAAAATACTGCAGAAGAAAGACTTAGAAATATCTCGGGGTCAACCCTAGGTCTTGACCCGATCTAGATCTGGCGTGCACGAAAGACGAGGATGGCCGGAGAAGGAGGTTCGCCGGAGTTCCCACGCGGTGGCCAGAGCTAGGGCTCGCCGGAGAGCTCGGGGAGGAGGCCGGAGTCGGAGGGAGTTGCGGCGACGCGGGCAGGCGAGGTCGGCGCCGGCAGAGGAGGCAGGCCGCGGTCGCGCGGATCTCGGGCGGCGGGTGAGAGGCGGCGGCCGGCGAAGCAGGGGCGGCAGTGCGGAGCTCGTCGGCGGCGGGTGCACGCGGCCGGGCGCGGGAGGCGGCATGGCGGAGCGGGCGACAGGCGGCGGCGGGCGCGCGGGCCGTGGAGGGCCCCGCGCGGGCCTGGCGGGCCGGCGGCGGAGGGGGCGGCGATGTGGGCGCGCCCGGGACATGTGGCATCGTCTGGTAGGTCGGCGGCGGCAAGCGGACAATGTCCGGTCCGAATTGGACGCGTCCGGCGGCGAGGTGGAGCTGATCTAGGGTTAGGGGGGAGGAAGACCCGTGAATTTAGGAGGGGGTTCTTTATATAGGCATAGAGGGAGCTAGGAGAGTCCAAATGAGGTGCGGTTTTCGGCCACGCGATCGTGATCGAATGCTCTAGATGAGGGAGAGGGTTTTGGTGGGTTTTGGGCCAAATTGGAAGGGTGTTGGACTGCAACATGCACGAGGCCTTCTCGGTCCCTCGGTTAACCATTGGAGTATCAAACGAAGTCCAAATGGTACGAAACTTGACAGACGGTCTACCGATAGTAAACCAAGGCCGCATGGCAAGTCTCGGTCCAATCCGGAAATGTTTAACCCCCACACACGAAAAGAAGGTAGAAAGGACCACTAGAGGAGATAGGAGCGCCGAAATGCAAAACGGACAACGGGGAAAATGCTCGGATGCATGAGACGAACACACATGCAAATGCAATGCACATGATGACATGATATGAGGTGCATGACAACGACAACAACACACGGAGACAAAAAGCCGAACCCGAGGAAATAAAATAACTTAGCGCCGGAAACGGCAAGAGTTGGAGTACATATAAGGTAAATTACATCCAGGGTGTTACAACCCCGCCTGCCTAGCTGGATAAGTGATGGGCCCCACAGCCCGTGGGACCCGCCCGTCAGCGACCGCGCGCCCAGTCCCGCCTCTGCCTAGTCAGATAAGTGGACACGTATCCTCTGGAATACGTTTTCCTGTCCAGAAAGCGTACATTGGTTAACAGCGACTGAAAATACGTTTGTCTTTTCTGAAAACGTATCTCAGCCGTAGGCGCTTTCAGTTTTTCTGTTTAGGCCCAGGCTAAAAAATATTTCTTTATAGATGGGTCCCTCGCAGAAAAATAGCTATATCTTTTTGCTCACAATTCCAAATGAGGTGATTCCAAAGCCCACTTCTTCGTTTCGTCGAGCCCGTTCTATTGGTATCATTTTCATTATGTTTCAACATTCTGAAAATGACCATTTTCCCTTGCCGTTAATCAGCAAGCTTCTCACACTCTTCTCGGTGATTTCTTCCACCCCTAGGCAAGCCACACCCTCCATGTGCATGATTGCAATGAAGTGACAGGGTTTAAGTTATTTGAACTTGTTTAAAATATTGCAGTAGCTATGTATGACTTGTTCATGGCATTTCTCGGAGTATTGCTTTGATGTTGATGTTGCCATGATATTGCTTGGAGTTCTAGGACTTATATTTTGATGATTATGTGTATGACATGTTGCCTTTTGATTCTTAGTGGCTATTATGATTATGTCCATGATGGTATTATGCTTTGGAGTATTACTTTGGATATCATGTGCCTTTGGATTCTTAGTGGCTAGTATGATTATTGTCATGATGGTATCTGTTATTACCTTGGAGCATTACTTTGGATATCATGTGCCTTTGGATTCTTAGTGGCTGTTAGGATTATTTTCACGATGATATTTGTTATTATATTTTGGAGTATTACTTTGGATATCATGTTGCCTTTGGATTATTAGTGGTTAGCATGATTATTTTCATGATGCTAGTTGATGTTCTGTTGGTTGGAGTATTAGTTTTGAAGATGATGTTTACATGTGGATCTTAGTCGAATAGCTTTATTCTTGTTATTGGAGTAGTAGGATTATTGTTTTCAGATTCATAATGATATTAGTGATGTGCTACCCTTGGAGTATTTTGAGGTGATGATATTAGGCTTGGATTATTTTTTGGATTTTGCTATGACTTGGATTATAGTTTGATAGTTGATATCGGAGTATCAGTTATCACAGTTATACTTTTGGGGATAAATTCCGTCATTAAGTTGTTCAGGTGCCACACGAACCAGGCTTTCTCGAGTGCAACCACATTTGCCTTTATGGGAAGGCCCTAATGCGGTCTATTGTCGTGCCTCTCGCCGATGCCTCCAATTAGGGAAGGTTATGGCCATGCGGTACCCTGGTCCGGTAAGCAGACATAACCTTGTGTGCCCGTTGTTGTTGTTATGTGGACGGTCCCCGTCAGGGACGTTTTGGCCACGATGGTGGTCGTTGTGTCTTTGGTATACACTGGGCCACCCAAGACTAGCCCAGTTGGCAGTGGTTCGGAGTGGCCGGGAGAGTGTCATGGCAATAGATCGGTTTTGTCAGAACATCATTGGTCCACCCGAATGGGAGCGCGAGGCCATGGGTTCCGTGGTGTGGGTAAAGTGTGCTACCTCTGTAGAGTGTGTATTTAAATCTATCGATAGCCGTGTCCTCGGTCATGGGCAAGGGTTTGTACTAGCTCACACTGTTCGATCAACACTCACATGAGGGAATGACTTATAGGTGATATATCTATATGTTGATATGTTGAGCAGTACAGATTGGCAGGATGTTGATGATGACGTTTGAGACCAAGTGTTGGTCATGGTTGTGCTCGCCGGAAAGATCACCATTTGGTTTTGATCATGAGGTGATCGAGATGGTATATTGCTTGGCCGGTTAGCCAAGAGAGATATGGTTATGGAGATCTGAGATGGTGATTTATTAGTATTGTATCAGTTTCATACCATGCTTAGTAGTTGTTTCATCATGTTAGTTGTTAAATAATTAACCTGTTAACGCTATGTTATTGTCTTGCCTTGATGTTTATGGTTGTTGTGAGCTTGCAAGTACATTCAATGTACTGACCTGGCGTGTCATGCCAGATTGCAGGTGATGCCATGATTGCTTGATTGCTTGTCGATGTTTGCCGTGCGTGCGAGCTAGATCGTGTCCCAGCCAGAGTCCCTGCGGAGTGGAGTTCACCACCTTCATCGTTGTTCCGCTGCTAGAAGTATTCCGCTGCTATGAGTTGTTCCGCTGCTAGCGTAGAGCAAGTGTAGTATCGCAGGCATAGTGTCGCCATGATGATGTGCTTCTTTGTAACATCAGACCCTGGTATTATTATTCTTGTAATAATAGCTGATTTGTTCTATGTCAAGCAGTGCCATATTCCAGCGACTTCTCCTCGATCTTTGGGCTGGAATACGGGGCGTTCCGATTTCTCTGAGCCGGGGTGCCACATATCATACCTAACTCTGTGGGCTGATAGGGCGCATTAAATGCAACGCTCAACGTCACATCTTTGGTTGCCCGGCAAGGCTTGCCGGGCCATCTTGCCAGCTTCACGCCTTCTTGTTTGACACGTTGCAGGACGGGTGTCATATGTGTGTTTTTCTTGTAGGGAGAGGCTACCATATGGCGAATGGCTGCTACTTAGTCACTTTGCGGCTTGACACCGCACTGATCGACGACATGGGTCGTGGTGGACTGGTTGGTGAGGTGGTCTCGTCTCCATGAGTCCCGGCAGGCCCTGTTGGGATGCCTCGGCTGTCTTCTTCTAGGCATGGCCTCTTCCTTTGCCGGGCTCTCCTACCCGACAAAGGAGGCCTTCTCCTAATGGTATCTTGCTTCTCTAGCTCGATCCTGGTCCTCTCGATCTGCAAGTCGGTTCTTTGGAGATCTTAGTTTCTTGTATTCTGGCTTGACCTTGACTTGCCCGTGCACGAGTCAGGGGAAAATACATACCCGTGTATATTTTCCCCGACATCGACCTATTTTGTTTTTGTAAATATGATTAGTTCATCGTTCTTGATTCAACCTATTATAAATGAAACATGTTTGCTATGACAATTAGAGATTATAGTTACTCATGCCATGCTTAATTAGCTAGGAGTATATAATGGTTTACTTTGCATGCCAACATGCTTTTAAAATGGTTGTGGTGTAGTATAATAGGACGGTTCCTCCTTTGAATGATTTAAGTGGCTTGACTTGACACATGTTCACACATGTAGTTATAAAAAATCAACATAGCCTCCATGATATTTATGTTCATGGTGATTTATATCCTACTCATGCTTGCATTCAATGTTGGTTAATCTCAATGCATGTTTATGACTATTGTTGCTCTCTAGTTGGTTGCTCCTCAATCTTTTGCTAGCCTTCACTTGTACTAAGCGGGAATACTGCTTGTGCATCCAATTCCATAAACCCAAAGCGGGAATACCTACCTATATGCGGTATTTACCTGCCGTTCCAAGTAAATTTTCATGTGCCAAACTCTAAACCTTCAAATAATAATCTGTTTTGTATGCCCGAATCGCTCAGGTAGCGACTGGGGGCTGTCAGTTTCTTCATTGCTAGGTGGGTTATTCTCATGATAAGTGTACTCCACTCATCATTCACGAGAATGTGGCTGGTATTAGGGATGCCCAGTTCCGTTCTTTTGGACGACACCCGTTGTTTTGGACTAGCCGTGGAATGTGCTTGTTGGTGGAGGGGGAGTAAAAACTTTACCATTCTTTTTGGGAAACGCCTATAATGTATCTAGTATGGAAGATACCGAGATCTCTTGGTTGTTATGTTGACAATGAAAGCATACCGCTCAAAATTATATTCATCTCTATTTTAAAGCTCAAGCTCTGGCACCTCTGCAAATCCCTGCTTCCCTCTGTGAAGGACCTATGTATTTACTTTTATTGTTGAGTCATCATCCTCTTATAAAAAGCACCAGTTAGAGAGCACCATTGTCATTTGTATGCTTTGTTATTAATTGATATTGAGTATGACTGTGACTGGATCTCTTTCACCATGAATTACAATGTCTAGTCAGTCCTTGATCTTCAGGGGTGCTCTGTATTTATGTTTTGAGGTCTCAGAAAGGGCTAGTGACATACCATCATGTTATATCATATCATGATTGTTTTGAAAAAGTGTTGTCATCCGAGATTCATTATTTTTGCTCGCTAGTTGATTATGCAATTGATATGAGTAAATGTGAGACCTTATTGTGAATATGGTTAGTTCATGGTCTTTGCTGAAAACCTGAATGCTGGCTTTACATATTTGCAACAACAATATCAAACATAGTTTGTAGAAGTTTTTATTATCACTTTCAGTTTGTGTCGGTGTACTAGAGTAGGGGTACCCTATTACCCCGAACTCGTGCACAGGCAGTTGCAGCCCCCCCCCCCCCCCCCCGCGGCAAGGCTTGCCGGGTGACCGCCAGGACCCTCCGTGGTCCCCTTAAAGACCATTCAAGAACAAAGTACTCAAGCCAAGGCCCCGGCAAGAGGAGCTTGTCGGGAAGGCCAACCAAGGCCCCGGCAAGGGGAGCTTACCGGGAAGAGACGAGACCCCAGCAAGAGGAGCTTGCCGGGAAGACCACGCAAGACATACCAAGAAAGCTTGCCGCGACGCGCCCTGCGCCCCGGCAAGATCCGGCGAGCGACAAGCTTCCGGAAGCGACAAGACGACGGCCGCGGCAAGGAGCTTGCCGCGGGAAACTCCCACTGCGTGCCCGCTCTCCAGCTCACCTGCTAACGTGTCGCTTTGGGACTCTCCCAGAGCGCACGTGGCGGGAGGCCGCGCAGCTAGGGGTACGTGGTGGCAAGCGGAGATGAAGAGAAGCCCATCGTGGCAAACGGTGGCGCTCCTAACGGTCACCTTTTGCACTGTTTAGGAGACTCAGATAGGCATTTAATGCCCTTGTCCCCTGCCGTCAGAGTTAGGTAGGGTACACTGTATCCACAGTAGCGGTAGCTATACCTACCACATCATTTTTCCGTTTTTACCCTTCCTGTCTACGTTGCTCCCTGTCGGTGACCCCTTGAGTATAAAAGCAGGCCCAAGGGCAACGTAGAAGGGGTTCCGCATTTTCAAGGGGGTTCCGCATTTCGGGAACTCAGAAGAGCACTCTCACGCTCAGTCTGGCAGCGTCCATCGCTCCTGAGCAAGAGTCTAATATACACAAACAAGCAGCAGTAGGGTTTTACGCATCCGTGCGGCCCGAAGCTAGGTAAAAAATCGCCCCGCGTGCACTGCCTCGATCCGCTCTTTGCGCGCTCTCCGCCCCCCCCCCACCGAACCGAAAGGGGCCCTGTCCCCATAGGTGTTGGCGGGAATCAGCATCGCCCCCGGCATCTCTGGCGCGCCAGGTAGGGGTGCGTCAAGATTGCGCGAACCCGATCCGGCGTGCACGCAAGCTATATCTTCATCATCGGCATGCCACCGAAGAAGAAGAATTCGGAGGCAGCTGTTCCGTCCGCGTCGCTTCCACCGCCTCCGGAGCAAACGGATGGTGGAGTGGACGCCGGCGGAGGAATGGGCGTCGACGAAGGTGCCCACAGCGCTGCCAAGTCCAAGGACAAGGCAGCGCAGACCTCGGCGTCCATGCGCGCTCCGCGTCTCTCTCAAGAGGCGCGGGACCAGCAGCGTCATAGCGTCCGCAGCGCCATACGTCCGCTGACCCAAGATCAAGCTGGTGGTTCGTGCGGCGGTCAAGACCAGCATGCACGCCAACATGCTGGCCCCAGCGAGGTACGGTCGCCGGGACTGGACGCTGCTCCTTCTAACTTGGTTAGGAGTCCGAGCACGCCCCTCTCCTTGCACCGTTCACCTATGCCGCCCACCACCCCAGCAGAAGCCTTGGCGCGGGCCCAGCTGCTCCTGGACTATCCTCCGACGGCGGACAAGACCGGCGAATGGAAGGCCACTATCCAGAGCCTCATCGGCTTCGCTAACGGCGACACTGCGCGGCAACCAAGCACCTCGCTGCCACGGCAGGACAACCAGACACGAGCCGATGGCAACAAGATGGAGGGAGGTGTGACTTCCATGAACTCTCCACTACGATGTCCAAAATCGCCGACTCCCCGGGTCCACCCCAACAGCGGCTCCACCGCGTCGTCGGACCCACGAGCTCGTCGCGACCAGCGTCAGGTTCTCCACGAACGGCAAAAAGAAGACGCTCGAACCCGCATCGAGCGCCGAAGAGAAGCGCGACATCAATCCGACAAGCACGCTGGGCTCTCTGTTGACATGCACGCGCCAGGGGAACCAGGCGATCTACCGTACGCGGTAGGTTGTCCTGCGTTCACCCGTGAGCTGCGACAAGTCCAGTGGCCCAGCACAAGAAATTTCAAGCCAGATGTGCCGGAGAAGTACGACGGCAAGACACATCCGTCGGAGTTCCTCAGCATTTACACCATTGCGGTACAAGCTGCCGGGGGACGAGATGACAAGATCCTTGCCAACTACTTCCCACTGGTGCTCAAGCCCAATGTCAGGTCCTGGCTCATGCACTTGCCGGACAACTCCATATCTTCCTGGGCTGATCTGTGCCATCAGTTTGTCGGCGCCTTTACGGGCGGCCACAAGCCACATGGCCAAGAGAGCGATCTTCATCTGCTCACCCAAAAGGAAGGAGAGCCACTGCGCAAGTACATTCAAAGATTCAGCCGTGTGCAGCACAACATCCCAGACGTCCACCCCGCCGCGATCATTAGCGCGTTCCATTAGAACGTGCGAAATCGAAGGATGAGGGAGGAGATGGCGATGTGTAAGATCAGAGATGTCAGCGAGATTTACGCCCTGGCTGACAAGTGTGCACGCGTTGAAGAGGGGAGGAGGCTCCCCAGAGAGAGTACAGGAGCAGGAGGATCTGACAGTGAGGATGCCGCCCCGGCAAGGAAAGGCCGGCGGCGGAACTACAGAAGATATAAGGGTAAGGAGGTGCTAGCTGTTGAGCAGACCGACAACGGAGGTGGCGCCAAGGAAGCTAAGGCTGGTGGCTCCGACAAGGAGGCCCATCCTGTGGCGGCTGCCGACAAGCAGGACAGCTCCGGCAGGCAGTATTGCAAGGTTCACCGCACCAAGGGTCACGATCTCCAGAACTGCAAGAAGGTCGAACAGCTCGCTGAGCAACAGAAAGCTGAATACGAGCGACGCGACAAAGAGAAGGCCCAGGAAAGAACTGGTGAATCCGGCAAGAAGCGCCCCGGCCGGGGGGGACGCTGCGGCAAGGCCAAGCAGCGGCAAGGAGACAGGCCTCCCCGCGGCCGTGACAAGGATGAAGATGACGACGATGACGAAGACGTGGATGATGATGAGACCGATGAGCAAGAATTTCAGAAAGCCACAGAGGTCTTGTGTGTTGACGGTGGCGCCTCTCTGCATACTTTGCACCGCCAGCTCAAACAGTGGATGCGGGAAGTGAATGCAGCAGAGCCATCCATAGAGTCACGCAAGCCCCTGAAATGGTCCAGCACGCCTATCATCTTCGACATTGGGGATCACCCTGATCGCGTAACTGCGGTCGGGTGCTTGCCGATGTTGGTCTCACCAACTATCCACAACCTCAAGGTCACAAAGATGCTAGTTGACGGCGGGGCCGGCTTGAATCTCATCTCCTCCGCGGTCCTTCACAAACTTCAGATCCCTGACAGCGAGCTCGAAGAGACCGGCACATTTCAAGGAATCAACCCGGGAAGGAGCAAGCCGAAAGGGAAGATCACACTGCCGGTCACATTTGGCAGCGAGCTGAATTTCAGAACTGAGAGAGTCACGTTTGACGTTGCCGATTTTCCATTACCCTACAATGGAATCCTGGGCCGTCCAGCGCTCGCCAAGTTTATGGTAGCCTCTCACTATGCTTACAACGTGCTCAAAATGCCAGGCCCGATAAGTGTCATTTCTGTCCCCGGCGACAAGAAGGATGCCCTTATCTGCGCCGACAAGATCTACCGGGAAGCAGCAGCCGCAGCTGATCACCATACACTTGCCACTGAAGCTTCTGGGGGGAAGAAGAAGGCCAAGTGCAGCGAGAGCTCTGATTCCCACTCCGGCAAGCGCACCTCTTCAGAGTGCTGCGCTACCGTCGAGGACGCACCATCGAGCTCCACCGGCAAGTGCAAGAAGACGATGGCAGCTCCACCCGAGACCAAGAAGGTGTCCGCCAAGGAGGACGGCACTGGTGGTACCTTCACCATCAGTGCCACGCTTGACCCCAAATAGGAAAGCATGCTCGTTGCTTTCCTGCGGGCGAATGTCGACGTGTTTTCATGGCAACCGTCTGATATCCCCGGTGTTCCCAGGAGAGTAATCGAGCACCACCTTGCCGTCTGTCCTCATGCGCGGCCCATCAAACAGAGAGTCAGGAAGCAAGCGGTGGAGCGCCAAGAGTTCATTGCAGAAGAAATCAGGAAATTGGAAGCAGCAGGCCTTGTTAGAGGAGTGCTCCATCCCACGTGGCTGGCCAACCCTGTAGTCGTGCGCAAGGCAAACGGGAAATGGAGGCTTTGTATAGACTTCACTGATGTCAATAAAGCTTGTCCCAAAGATCCATTTCCCTTGCCACACATCGACCAGATTGTTGACTCCACAGCTGGATGTGATTTGCTTTCATTTCTTGATGCGTATTCAGGATACCATCAAATCTTCATGGCAGAAGAGGATGAGGAGAAAACCGCATTCATCACCCCTTGTGGCACATACTGTTTTGTGCGGATGCCCTTTGGGTTGAAGAATGCTGGTTCAACATTTGCAAGAGTAGTCCACGTCGCCTTTGAGCCACAGATACACAGAAATGTGGAAGCCTACATGGATGATATAGTGGTCAAGAGCAAGGACAAGGCTACCCTGATTCAAGATTTAGAAGAAACTTTTGCAAATCTGCACAAGATCAACCTCAAGCTCAACCCCGAGAAGTGCATGTTTGGAGTCCCTTCCGGCAAGCTTCTCGGGTTCTTTGTATCTCAGCGGGGAATTGAAGCCAACCCCGACAAGATTAAGGCCATCGAGCAGATCGAAGCAACGAAGCGCGTCAAGGATGTGCGAAGGCTTGTCGGTTGCATGGCTGCTCTCAGCAGGTTTATCTCTAAGTCTGCTGAGCGCGCCCTGCCATTTTTCAAAATATTGAAAAAGGCAGGTCCAATGAAATGGACTCCGGAAGCGGAGGCTGCGCTGCAGGACTTGAAGAGGTACCTGTCCTCCACTCCAATACTTGTCGCACCTAAGCCACAAGAGAAGTTGCTGCTGTACCTGGCGGCAACCAATCAAGTGGTTAGTGCTGCGTTAGTAGCGGAGAGAGAAGCGGATGATGAGCTAGCGATCGTGCCAAGTGAATCCAACGACAAGCAGGGGACTTCTCCAACAAGTTCTGGTCCGGCAAGCTCTGGTCCGGCAAGCTCTGGTCCCGACGAAGAAGAATCTGCGCAGATGTGCAAGGACGTGCAGAAGAAGGTGGTGCAGCGCCCAGTTTACTTTGTCAGCTCCCTTCTCCAGGGGGCTAGGTCGAGATACTCTGGTGTGCAAAAACTGCTTTTCGGCCTTCTCATGGCCTCAAGAAAGCTGCGCCATTACTTCCAGGCACACGAGATCACAGTCGTCACTCGCTTTCCGCTGAAAAGGATACTGCAGAATCCAGAAGCAATAGGCAGGATAGTCGAGTGGGCCTTGGAACTGTCAAGCTTTGGCCTCAAGTTTGAGAGCACTGCAACTATCCAAAGCAGGGCATTGGCAGAGTTCATAGTAGAGTGGACGCCAACTTCAGATGAAGAAATTCCAGAGACGAGCATCCCCGTCAAGGAGACAAGCAAAGAGTGGCTGATGTACTTTGATGGTGCCTTCTCGCTGCAAGGCGCCGGTGCTGGCGTGCTGCTTATCGCACCCACCGGAGAGCACCTCAAATACATAGTCCAGATGCACTTTCCCAAAGAGCAAGCAACCAACAATACTGCAGAGTATGAAGGATTTCTTGCCGGTCTTAGAATAGCAGCCGACCTTGGGATCAAGAAGCTCATAATCAGAGGTGACTCGCAGCTTGTCGTCCGCCAAGTGAACAAGAGCTACCAGAGCCCGTTGATGGAAGCATATGTTGATGAAGTGAGGAAGCTAGAAGAGCGTTTTGACGGCCTGCAAATGGAGCATATCCCAAGAGCTCAGAATGACATTGCTGATGGCATGTCGAAATGCGCTGCACTAAAGTTGCCTGTGGAACCAGGGATCTTTGTGCTCAAGCTGACTCAACCTTCCGTGGCACCATCAACTAGACAAAATAAAAAGAGGAAGTTGGTTTCGGGCGACTAGTTTCCGGCAGAGCACCCCGAAGCCGCCGCCAAGAAAGTCCCCAAGATCAACGCCAAAGATGCTGAGGGGCAGTCTGCTCCGGCAAACCTTGTGGTTTGTTCTGTCGAAGCAAACGCTCCCGACAAGTTTTGCTCCGGCAAGCTTGCCGGAGAACATCATGCTCCGGCAGAATCACAGGTTCTTGCCGTAGAAGTGGATGTTCCCGCAGCAACAGGCATGCCTTTAGTCCTTGTTGTCGAGCCGCAAGCTCCAGCATGGGCGCAGCCGATTGTCCGCTTCCTCCAGACAGGAGAGCTTCCCGAAGAGCAAGAAGAAGCTGAAAAAGTAGCCCGGCAGTCAAGTATGTACAAGTTTGTCGACGGCACACTGTACAGAATAAGACTCAAGGGTGTGAAATTGAAGTGCATTCGCCGGGAAGATGGGCAACAGCTGTTGGCAGAGATACATGGAGGCATATGTGGTCACCACATTGGCGCAAGAGCACTTGTCGGCAAAGCATTCCGACAAGGCTTCTTCTGGCCGACAGCCCTCCAGGATGCAACTGCACAAGTAACCAAGTGTGAAGCGTGCCAGTTCCATTCCAAACAGATACACCAGCCAGCTCAAGCTCTCCAGACGATCCCTTTATCCTGGCCATTTTCGGTCTGGGGGCTCGACATCCTCGGCCCCTTCCCCCGAGCAGTCGGGGGCTTTGAGTTCTTGTACGTTGCAATCGACAAGTTCACAAAGTGGCCGGAAGTGGAACCAGTGAGGAAGGTGACAGCACAGTCAGCAGTCAAGTTCTTCAGGTCGATTGTTTGCCGTTTCGGGATCCCGAATAGGATCATCACCGACAATGGCACGCAATTTACGAGCCGCACCTTCATGCAGTACGTCCAAGATCTTGGCGCCAAGGTCTGTTTCGCTTCTGTTGCTCATCCAAGAAGCAACAGTCAAGCGGAGAGGGCAAAAGCTGAAGTGCTGCGAGGCCTCAAGACCAGAACTTTCGATAGACTTTGCAAGTGCGGAAGAAACTGGATCGAGGAGCTGCCGGTGGTTCTTTGGTCGATCAGGACGACGCCACATCGAGCCACTGGCCAGACACCCTTCGCTCTAGTCTATGGAGCGGAGGAAGTTCTCCCCACGGAACTCGTATACGGGTCACCTCGAGTGCTCGCTTATGATGAGCTCGAGCAAGAGCAGCTGCGCCAAGACGACGCGCTGCTCCTTGAGGAAGACCGTCTCCAGGCTGCTGTGCGAGCCGCTCGCTACCAGCAAGCTCTGTGCCGCTACCATAGCCCCAGAGTCAATGCCAGGAGCCTCGAGGAAGGCGACCTTGTTCTTCGGCGCGTTCAGTCGGCCAAGAATTCCAACAAGTTGACGCCAAAGTGGGAAGGCCCTTATCGGGTGAAACGAGTCACTAGGCCCGGTGCTGTCCGCCTTGAGACCGAAGATGGCATTCCGGTGAGCAACTCCTGGAACATCGAGCATCTTCGTAAGTTTTACCCATAAGGCGCGGTTGTCGGACCCTGTCCGGCAACCACCTTTCTGTACAAGTCTTGCCGCTGTTGCATGTAATCCTTTGTACAGAGCCGGGCGCAGACCCCGTGCACTAGTAAAGTTCATGTGCACCGCACATCTTGTCAGTTTCCTTATGCTATGATTCTTTTTTGCATATATTATCTGACACTTTGTGCAGCACCAAGCACCGGTAAGCGATAACGAGCCCAAGGCTCCATATCATTGCTTTATTTCTCTGTCTCTTTCTCAAAAGAAGGAAGGTTCCCTCGCCCACAAGGATTACCGGGGGGGAAGGAGAGGATAATGGTGTGGACCAGGCCGTTCAAAAAAAGAGGAGTTTTTCCTTGCCGGGAAGCAGACGACAGAAAAGCTAAGTTGCTAAAGCTTGAGCGATCAGTTTTTGAGTTATTTTCCTTGAACGACCGTGCTTTGTATGGAAAACCTGTGCGCGGAGGAACCAATTCACAGCTAGTTGCGCCCTTACTCTGTTTTGAGTCCGCTCAACGACTTAAGCGAGCTGCTAGCGCCCTTACTTTGCTTCGAGTCCGCTCAGCAACTTAAGTGAGCCGCTAGCGTCCTTATTTTGTTTCGAGTCCACTCAACAACTTAAGTGAGCTGCAACTAGTTGCGATAAGGTTGCTTGTCGGTAGCAGCCTCGCCAGCAGGCTGCTGAAGTTCCGCACTCGGCGCTCGCGGCAAGAATGCCTGCACCGACAAGTTTCCCTAAAAAGCGTAGGGTAGGACCATACAAAGCCAAGAGTCGAGTAAAGGAAGTAGCACAGCGATGTTTTACCTAAGATAGAGTTATATTACAAGAATAACTTGTCGCGCCCCTAATAAAGTGTTCCCATGACATGACTGGCAGCAACAAGAAAAGAAGCAAACGAACGGCCTAATCTACGCGATCGCCGTCAACCCTTTTGACCTCGTTCACCCTGTCGACGATGGGTGCTACGAGGGCCTTAACTGCGTCAAGATCAGCGTCCACCGGCAGCTTCCTGAGGACGTTGGTGAGGTTGAGGCCCAGATTGCAGAAGGCCGCCTTCACCAGCACCTTCTCCAGAACTCCGGCACAAATCGAGCATGACTCGTCGGCCAACTGCTTCGGGATCCGTTCTCGGAGTTGCTGGAGCGCCACCGCCACGCCTTTGAAGAACAAAGTGAGCTTGGCGCTGGGTTGGAGGTTCTCGTCGGAGGAGTATCCGAAGCCTTCCACCCCCAATTGCACCAGCTCCTCTTCGATGACTGCGGCAATGTCCACGAGGCCCTCCGTCCAGAGCTCCACAGTATCTCTGAGAAGATTCTGGGTTTTGGCGGCCCTCGCAAGCAGCGCCTCGTTGGCCTCGATGTCCTTCTTCAAGTCTGCCTCCCGTTTCCTGGCGCTGTCCAACGTCTCCGTCAAGGTGGCCAGCTTCAGCGTCAGATCGGCGTTGGAACCCTTGGCGGCGCTCAATTCCTTGCCCCTCTCGGCGAGTCGGCCCTGCAGCTCACCGTGGGCAAGGGCGTCCTTCTCGCGCTCTAGCTTGAGGGCGGCAAGCTCTTCGCCACCAACCTTCAGATCAGTTTCTAGCTGCGCCACCTTTGCCTCCAATTCTTTCTTGGCGGCCTCGGCAGTCGCAGCCGCATCCTTTGCCTCTTGGAGTGTCCCGCCAAGTGCCCGTTCGCCCGCGGCAAGCTCCTCTTCGTGGCTGTCGAGGTTCACTTTCCGCTGAGTCAGCTCGCCTTCTCGCGCGTACAGCTTTTCGCTGGTGAGCCGCTGCTGTTCTTCAGCTTTGGCCTTCTCGAGAAGGAAGGCCTTCCGTTCCTCGGCAAGCTGCTCCCGCTCTTCCGCCAAGGCCCGGAGAGTTTCTTGACGAAGACCCCGGACCTCCTCCGCACGCTTCTCTATGTCCACGCTCGCCCTCGCGGCAAGCGCTGCCCGGGACTCCAACTTGACTTGACGGGCGCGATAGAGCGCCAGCAGCCTCCGCAGCAGCCGCTCTTCCTCGGGCTCTTCACCGCTGCTTCCCGGCGCGTCGACGATCGACAACCCGGCGGAGGCAAGCACCTCTCCATCCAGAATTTCTCCTTCCACCGGCGCCCTGGAGCTCGACGCCCAGGGGAGCTTGATGAAGATACCCTCGCCAGCCTTCAGATAGGCGCCGGGCTGGGGCTCCTCGGAGCCTGAAGCTGCGGCAGCGGCGGAGGGATCGGCGGTCGGTGCAGCGCTTGACGCTCCTGCGGCCTCGGGGCCGTCAGTGCGATCGCCAGATCCCCCGCCAGCTCCCTCGGCAGCAGCCTAGGCGGCCTCCTCGCCGGCGAGCACGTTAGCGCCGGCTCCTTCTTCGGTGGCCGCGGCATCGTCAGTATTGCCGTGTGCGTCTTCTTCGCCAACTGCCTCGGTCTCCATCAGATCCGTGGAGGGTGGGCCTGACGACCAAAGAAGAAGGGAAAATCAAACAAGTTTTCGAGAAGAGAAATCAGCGGAAGACTACAAGGAAAGCTTCGGGCAAGAAAGGCTACCTATGCTAGGATCTGCCGTCGTGGTCTCCACCACCGGCGGATCGTTAGCACTGTCCCTTGCCGGAGACTCCTCCCTTGCCGGATGCTCCTCCCTTACCGGAGGGCGCTCCCTTGCCGGGGAGTCCGCCCTTGGCGGCGTAGTCGAAGCAGACGACGAGTCGGAGGAGATCACCACGCCCTCCTGATCAAGCTGCTCTGCTCCTGCATGAACAAAACAGAGATCGGATGTCAACAAAGGAAAAGAGCAACCACGCGCATCCAGAAGCAGAAAGTAAACCATATGCTTACGCTGGGGGCTACGCTGGGGGCTGCTCTGCGAAGTGATGGCCGGGTCCGGCAGAGTAGTCTCGGACGCGCCTCCTGTCGTTGCAGTGGGCTCATCCTCGATGACCACCACCTGAGCCTTGGCCCTCTTCGCCGCCCTCTGGGCCAGAGTCCTGAAAAGGAGAGTCCAGGGTGGATCAGATCCAATGCAAGACAAGATCAGCAAGTTGAAGAGCTACAAGAACAAGCAAGGGAATCTTACTCTTTTTCATCTTCCTCCTCGGAACTGAGAGCGGAGAGGTCGAAGTTCGGCCCACTCCCGGCGCAGCGAGACGAAGAGGTGGGATCCCTCGGCCGCTTGGCGGGGACCGCGGCGCCAGCCCGAGACGACCCCGCCCCAGTTACCTCTGCGATGGGAGGCGCCCCCGCGGTGACCATGCTTGCCACGGTAGAGCGCGTCGTGCGGCGCTGCGGCTGTTGACCAACTTGCCGCCCTGCTGCATCCCCGGTCCTACTGAGGCGCCTTCTTGGCTGCACTGGGGGCTGCGCTCCGGGTCCTGCTCCCGGCAAGCTCCCCGGAGGTGGCAGGCCGCTCGCACCCCCGGCAGGCTCGTTTGACTCGGCGTCGGGCGCGGCGAGCTCTTCTTCCTCTTCGGGCTGCTCCCGTTCGGCAATGCTCATCGCCAACGCCGCGTCCGCTTCCTCCACGGTGAACCCGAATTCACCCGCGGCCGCGGCTGCTGCTGCCTCTTCCGCCCTGGTGGCGATGCGCTCCATCTCTTGATCAGTGGTGTCGCGGGTGAGAAGCTTCTTCTCGTCAGCGCTGACCGCCACCTTCACTAAGCTATCAAAGAACTGCTGCACGACGTCGCCGGCGGGCTCTTGCCAAGTTGGAGCGATCCCGTGCGAGTCACACAACGGCATCATTGCACAGATGCGGTCGCGCGAGGAGTTGTTGCACAGAGGAACGACACCTGCCGGCAACCTGAACCACTCGGGATGCTGTGGGTCATGCTTGAATATGTCCTTAAGCATCCCGTCCAACTCTAGGACGGTGAAATTGAAGTTAAGGCCTGGACGCAACCTCATTATATCCTCCGGGCCTCCAAATTCCCAGGCAGGCCTCCCCCTCGCCTGCAGAGGGGCGATGCGCCGGCGAAGGAAATCTGCGCCGACAGCTCCTACAGTCAACCCGGCAAGCCTGAGACGCAAGATCCGAGTGGTGGCGATCGTCAACTTGTCATCATCCGCGGACAGAGCGCTCCAGTTGTTGCCGCGCACTGCTGGGGCTTGGCGCAAGGCGGTGAACGGCTGCGGGCTCTCTTCTACAATCCAACACCAATCTGCTCTCCACTCATCCCACTTGCTGCGGAGTTCCCCCTCCAGATAGGTCTCCTTCTTGCCGGCCCGTGAGATCCAGGCAATCCCGCCGGCAAGAGGTTCCCCTCTCTCGACACGAGGCATAAAGAAATGGCGGAAGAGAGCTACGTTGGGGTGGACTTCGACAAAGTTTTCGCATAGATGGGCGAAAACTGCCATGGTCAGAACAGCGTTGGGGGTGAAATCAAGGAGGTGGAGTCCGTAGGTGTTCATAATATCACAGAAGAAATCAGAGAATGGCGGGCAGAGCCCGCAGTAGAAGAACACGACGAAGAAAGGATATCCATTAGCTGGAGCTGCTCGTGAGGCGACGGCGGAGAGTACCTTTGTGCGCGGGTGTGCCCGCGTCTCCGTCGACCAGAAGAGATAGTACCACTCCCTCAGCTCCCCCGCGGAGAGCTCGAGGGGGAAGGTGGCCCGCTCCTTCCGCAGCACCTCGAGCCGCTGCGCTTCGGTCGACGTCACAGCTTTCGCGGTCGTGGCCTTTGTGGCCTTCCCCTTCCCAGGCTTCGGAGGCATGGCGGAGGCGGTGGGGGAGATCGACGGCGCTGGTGGTGGCGGCGGCAACGGGAGCGGAGCGCTGCCCTCTTTCGACTTTGGAAGCGGAGGGGGGCGGCGGAGGCTTCTGAGATTGCAACAGCGAATGGCAAAGACAGAGGAAGTGCCCCTGTTTCCCCTGCTTATAAAGAGGGATGGGGCGGACGTTTCGGCCTCCCAAGTGAACAAACTCCCACGATCTCTCCCACGACACCGCGTTTGACGCGTGCCGTTCTGGGTGTGCGTGGTGGGAGCGGAGTTAGATTCGGCGTGACCTAGGCCGCGCGTGCCCGTGCACTGTTTTGGGCCTGGCCCAACAGCGCTCGGCACCGTGTATGGCCCAGGCCCGGGGGCTCCTGTCGGTGTACTAGAGTAGGGGTACCCTATTACCCCGAACTCGTGCACGGGCAGTTACAGCCCCCCCCCCCCCCCCCCCCCCCCCCCCCCCCCCCCCCCGCGGAAAGGCTTGCCGGGTGACCGCCAGGACCCTCCGTGGTCCCCTTAAAGACCATTCAAGAACAAAGTACTCAAGCCAAGGCCCCGGCAAGAGGAGCTTGTCGGGAAGGCCAACCAAGGCCCCGGCAAGGGGAGCTTACCGGGAAGAGACGAGACCCCGGCAAGAGGAGCTTGCCGGGAAGACCACGCAAGACATATCAAGAAAGCTTGCCACGACGCGCCCTGCGCCCCGGCAAGATCCGGCGAGCGACAAGCTTCCGGAAGCGACAAGATGACGGCCGCGGCAAGGAGCTTGCCGCGGGAAACTCCCACTGCGTGCCCGCGCTCCAGCTCACCTGCTAACGTGTCGCTCTGGGACTCTCCCAGAGCGCACGTGGCGGGAGGCCGCACAGCTAGGGGTACGTGCTGGCAAGCGGAGATGAAGAGAAGCCCATCGTGGCAAACGTTGGCGCTCCTAACGGTCACCTTTTGCACTGTTTAGGAGACTCAGACAGGCATTTAATGCCCTTGTCCCCTGCCGTCAGAGTTAGGTAGGGTACACTGTATCCACAGTAGCGGTAGCTATACCTACCACATCCTTTTTCCGTTTATACCCTTCCTGTCTGCGTTGCTCCCTGTCGGTGACCCCTTGAGTATAAAAGGAGGCCCAAGGGCAACGTAGAAGGGGTTCCGCATTTTCAAGGGGGTTCTGCATTTCGAGAACTCAGAAGAGCACTCTCACGCTCAGTCTGGCAGCGTCCATCGCTCCTGAGCAAGAGTCTAATATACACAAACAAGCAGCAGTAGGGTTTTACGCATCCGTGCGACCCGAAGCTGGGTAAAAAATCGCCCCGCGTGCACTACCTCGATCCGCTCTTTGCGCGCTCTCCGCCCCCCACTGAACCGAAAGGGGCCCTGTCCCCATAGGTGTTGGCGGGAATCAGCATCGCCCCCGGCAGTTTGTCAACAGAATTGCTTGAGGACAAGCAATGGGTTAAGCATGGGGGAGTTGATACGTCTCCATCGTATCTACCTTTTCAAACTCTTTTGCCCTTGTTTTGGACACTAATTTGTATTGAATGGAACTAACCCGGACTGACATTATTTTCTGTAGAATTGCCTTGGTGTTATTTTTGTGCAGAAATAAAAGTTATCGGAATGACCTGAAACTTCACAGAGAATATTTTTGTAATAAATAAAAATATTGGCTAAAGAATCAACCAGAGGGGACCAACCAGTTGTCCACAAGGGCAGAGGCGCGCCCCCAGGGCACGCCCACTGCCTTGTGGGTCCCCTGGACCTCCACCGACCTCAACTCCAACTCCATATATTAACGTGCGGGGAGAAAAAAATCAGAGAGAAGGATTAATCGCGTTTTATGATACGGAGCCGCCGTCACCCCTTGTTCTTCATCGGGAGGGCAGATGTGGAGTCTGTTCGGGGCTCTGGAGAGGGGAAATCATCGCCATCATCATCACCAAACTTCCTCCATCACCAATTTCATGATGCTCACCGCCGTGTGTGAGTAATTCCATCGTAGGCTGGCTGGATGGTGATGGGTTGGATGAGCTTTATCATGTAATCGAGTTAGTTTTGTTATGGTTTGATCCCTAGTATCCACTATGTTCTGAGATTGATGTTGCTATGACCTTGCTATGCTTAATGCTTGTCACTAGGGCCTGAGTGCCATGATTTCAGATCTGAACCTATTATGTTTTCATGAATATATTTGTGTTCTTGATCCGATCTTGCAAGTTGTAGACACCTATTACGATTTACGATCTGCATACCCCAAGGTGACAATAATTGGGATTCTTTCCCGTGATTATCGTAGTTTGAGGAGTTCATGTATTCACTAAGTGCTATTGCTTTGTTCCGGTTCTCTATTAAAAGGAGGCCCTAATATCCCTTAGTTTCCATTAGGACCCCGCTGCCATAGGAGGGTAGGAAAAAAGATGTCATGCAAGTTATTTTCCATAAGCACATATGACTATATACGAAATGCATGCCTACATTATATTGATGAATTGGAGCTAGTTCTGTGTCACCCTAGGTTATAACTGTTGCATGATGAATGCCATCCGACATAATTATCCATCACTGATCCATTGCCTACGAGTTCGTTTCATATTGAGCTTTGCTAAGTTACTTTTTCGTTACCACTATCACAATTGCTACGAAACTGCTATTTTTACTTTTGCCACTGTTACTATTACTTCCATACTACTTTTCTACTAAATACTTTGTTGCAGATATTAAGTCTTTCAGGTATGGCTGAATTGACAACTCAACTGCTAATACTTGAGAATATTCTTTGGCTCCCCTTGTGTCAAATCAATAAATTTGGGTTGAATACTCTACCCTCGAAAACTTTTGAGATCCCCTATACTTGTGGGTTATCAGATGGGTACAGATAAATCTATTTTC
Source organism: Triticum aestivum (assembly GCF_018294505.1). Lineage (NCBI taxonomy): Eukaryota > Viridiplantae > Streptophyta > Magnoliopsida > Poales > Poaceae > Triticum > Triticum aestivum. Next base: position 257,028,556 of record NC_057800.1, read on the forward strand.
AAGTTTTAGAACTAGTGCTGAAATAGCTTCCGCATAAGATTTAGTTTTTTTGAGTATAAGAGCATCATCAAGAGTCAAATTGCCAACACAATTGAAAAATTCTTGGATATGTTCTTTCCCCATAACATTCCCTTGCCCCGAACCAAAAAATTTAGCATCCAGATTGCTAGATCTTCCAATTTTAGGAGTTAGGCCATCATATGTTTCTGCCCACGTTCAAGAAAATAAGAGACCAGACAAGAAAACAAGGAATGAAAAAGAGGGCAAATAAAATGACAAATTTTTGTGAAGTGGGGGAGATGAAAACGAGAGGAAAATGGCAAATAATGTAAATAGCAAGTAGAGGAGATTTGTAATTAGGAACATGATAGATCTTGATGATGTCTCCCCAGCAATGGCGCCAGAAATTCCTTTTGATGTCGCTTGAACTACGTCGGTATTTCCCCAAAGAGGAACGGACGATGTAGCACAGCTATGGTAGGTATTTCCCTCATTTATGAAACCAAGTGTCAATCTAGTAGGAGAACTAAGCAACACTATGTAAATGGTACCCGCGCACAAAGAACAAATACTTGCAACCCAACACTTATAAGGGGTTGTCAATCCCTTTTCGGGTAACGGTTCTAGAAATTGTCAAGTTGACGGGATAAAATTTGTGATAGATTGGATAAATAGATCTCGAATAAACGCAAAATAAAAGATGCAAATAAAAAGAGCGGCAAAGTATTTTTGGGTTTTGGAGTAATAGATCTGAAAATTAAATCAAATAAAAATAGATCTCAAAGGAAAATAATAGATCGGAACGCAAATACGATAAAGAATAGACACGAGAGCCATAGATTTCACTAGTGGCTTCTCTCAAGAAATAGCACATGGTGGAAAACAAATTACTATTGGGCAATTGATAAAACCTCAAATAATCACTACTAGAAAAGGGGCTATATATGAAATTGACACTAATGGCGCACCAGACATGTGGTGTGCCACTACTATATACTAATGGCGCACCATGTGTTGGTGCGCCATTAGTGTCCAAATACTAATGGCGCACCACATCCATGGTGCGCCATTAGTAACAAGATTTTTTTTAATTATTTTTTGAAAACTAGTAATGGCGCACCAGGGGATAGTGTGCCATTACTAGTTAAACTAGTAATGGCGCACCACATCCACGGTGCACCATTAGTAAAAAAAATTCAAATTTTTTTCAAAACTAGTAATGGCGCACCAAGGGATAGTGCGCCATTACTAGTTTAACTAGTAATGGCGCACCACATCCATGGTGCGCCACTAGTAATTTTTTTTCATTTTTTTTCAATTTTTTGAAAACTAGTAATGGCGCACCGTGGGGGTGGTGCGCCATTACTAGTTGAGCCATTACTACTTCAACTAGTAATGGCGCACCACCCCCACGGTGCGTCGTTACTAACTTGGCCCAAAAATTCCCTCGCATGCACCCCCCTGTGGACCGCCTTTTCAGTTTTAAAAAAAATAAAAGAAAATGATGAAAATGTCAAAAAAATAAAAGAAAATAAGTTTCCCATGTGATATGTGGTCTAGTTGTTGGGAAAATTTACAAATATGAATTTCGACTTTATTTGCAAAACCTCTCTGGAATTTGTAAAATGGGCATAACTTTTGCATACGAACTCGGATTAAAAAGTTTTCTATATGACAAATCATCTACTCGAAAAGTTACATCTGAATTTAACTGGGGGAACCCCGTTAAACGTTTTCAAAATCCTCAAAAACCTTACAAAAAAAAGTTACAGGGCTTTTAAGATCTGGAGGCAAAAAAATTCAAAGTTACTAGTGGCGCACCGTATGCTAGGTGCGCCACTAGTAACAGAAAAAAAATAGTTTCAATTTTTTTCGGGATTTTTTTTCAAAATATGGTACGTAATATGAACGGAAGTTTGAAATATTTTTTCAAAATTTCATCACACTCATGAACATGAACAAAGTCCTAAACATCAACAAGGTTTAATATGATTGATATGCTAGATGTATCAACAAGTGCCTGTGAAGTGAGCTGGTGATGGGGTTGGATAGAACTCTGGAGTATTGTGAGGATGGGGGACCTTTTGGGAAGTTTGACCACGTAGTGAAATTTGACCTGAGATTAAGCATATTGACCCGAGATTAAGCCATAGTGACCCGAGATTAATAAAAAAATTTGATTTTTTTAAAAAAATGATATTTTTTAAAAAATTTAAAAAAATTGAAAAAAAAATTGGAAAAAAATTATTACTAATGGCGCACTTCTATGTGGTGCGCCATTACTAAGTCAAATAGTAATGGCGCACCTCTAGGCATACTAATGGCGCACCAGTGGTGCGCCATTAGTAAAAAATACTAGTGGCGTGGTACTAGTGGCGCACCAGTAGTGCGCCATTAGTAGGCAAAACTAGTGCGCCACTAGTCAGCCTTTTTCTAGTAGTGAATTATGACGATATCCAGGCCATGATCAATATATAGGCATCACGTCCAAGATTAGTACACCGACTCCTGTCTGCATCTACTACTATTACTCCACACATCAACCGATATCCACCATGCATCTAGTGTATTAAGTTCATGGAGAAACGGAGTAATGCAATAAGAACGATGACATGATGTAGACATGATATATTCATGTAGGAATAGACCCCATCTTGTTATCCTTAATAGCAACGATCAATATGTGTCTTGCTGCCCCTTCTGTCACTGGGAAAGAACACCGCACGATCGAACCCATCACAAAGCACCTCTTCCCATGGCAAGAAAAATCGATCTAGTTAGCGAAACTAAACCAAAGATTCGAAGAAGAAATACGAGGCTATAAATAATCATGCATATAAGAGATCAAAACTCAAATAACTTTCATGCATAAATAGATCTGATCATAAACTCAAAGTTCATCGGATCCCAACAAACACACTGCAAAAAAGAGTTAGATCAAATAGATCTCCAAGAGACCATTGTATTGAGAATCAAAAGAGAGATAGAGAGGAAGCCATCTAGGTACTGCATACAGACCCGTAGGTCTACAATGAACTACTCACGCATCACCGGAGAGGCACGAATGAGGATGATGAACCCCACCGTGATGGTGTCTAGATTGGATCTCGTGGTTTTGGAACTTGTGGCGGCTGGAATTGTGTTTCGTTGACTCCATTAGGGTTTCTACATACCTTCCCAAGGCATCCGAAACAAAATTCCAAAACCAGCAATAAATTGTAGTGCTCACGGTGCTTCCCAGTATGGTGAGTGTGCACGGCGGATTGCTCATAGTCGTCCCGTCTAATCAAATAGCTGTCTGTGATAGTAAATGGTTAGTTTAATGCCCATGGTTGGACTAATATGACTGTTTGCGATAAAAACATGGTGGCTATTTGTTAAAACTACCTAGGAAAATCAATGTATAAAAAGGTGAAATGAACCTTGAATAATTTCATATGCTTAGCATAGTTGCATGTTGCCCCTGTAAAATAAATCAAGGCGGGAGGATACAGCGTATGTCGTTTCGCACACAGATCGTGTGACCAAGTTCCCTCTCGGAACCATGAGGCTTCACACAGAAACTCCGGATTGTACGAGAGAAAATATGGGTCAAAGCCGAGTTGAAAAGGGAAGCAATATCTAACTCTAGCTTACAGAAGGTACAAAAGCATGATGATTAATAGTTCATCAGGTTTACACAAAATCCAGATTGAACAGGACAATAACAACTAACTCAACCAATGTTTTCGGTAGTCACAATCAAATGGATCCATAAAATCAAGATCATGGGCCAGATAATCTACTGGTACATCAAGACAAGTTGTTGTAAATAGAAGTCGAGCATGTTCAGAAGCCCTTTTGTCCACCTGAAAGTTTTTATGCTGTTCAACATGTCCATCCGTGAGAAAGTTTTTGTTAAAAACTTAATCCTCATGGACAATAACACTCTCGCATTCAACAGGAAGAATGTGACAAAGCTAGTGTTTGGATGGTTGGATGCATATCCTTCCAGCGTTATTGTCCTCAAACGAATGTCATGAGAACCGAGAAAATCTTGGTGCTTCTTATGCCACCGATTGGTTATACCTTTTTGTCCATGTCCTTTAGCCTAAATAGGCATGAAGACTGAAAACAGTTAATGTCAAAAAAATAGTACAGTGATACGTCTCCAACGTATCTATAATTTTTGCTTGTTCCATGCTATTATATTATCATTCTTGGATGTTTCACAGTCATTTTATAGCAACTTTATATCATTTTTTGGGAATAACATATTGACATAGTGCCCACTGCCAGTTGTTGTTTGCTTGTTTTTTACTTCGCAGAAAATAAATACCAAATGGAGTCCAAATGTAACGAAACTTTTTGGAGAATTTTTCTGGACCAGAAGACACAAGATGGGCCAAAGAAGTACCAGAGGGTTGTGCCCACCTCGGTAGCCTCCCGCATTGCCTCTTTGCTCTATAAATACCCCAAAAATCCAAAAACCCTAGGGGAGTCGACAAAACACAATTCCAGCCGCCGCAAGTTCCAGAAACACCAAATCCAATCTAGACACCATCACGGAGGGGTTCATCATCCTCATTGGTACCTCTCTGATGATGCGTGAGTAGTTCATTAAAGACCTACGGATCCATAGGCAGCAGCTAGATGGCTTCCTCTCTCTCTCTCTTCTGATTCTCAATACAATGGTCTCTTGGAGATCTATTTAATGTAACTCTTTTGCGGTGTGTTTGTTGGGATCCGATGAACTTTATGATCATGATCATATCTATTTTATCCATTAAAGTTATTTGAGTTTTGATCTCTTATATGCATGATTAATTATAGCCTCGTATTTCTTCTTCGAATCTTCGGTTTAGTTAGGCCAACTAGATCGATTTCTCTTGCCATGGGAAGAGGTGCTTTGTGATGGGTTCGACCTTACGGTGCTGAATCCCAGTGATAGAAGGGGACATGACACGTATGTATCGTTTCTATTAAGGCTAACAAGATGGGGTCTATTCCTACATGAATAGATCTTGTCTACATCCTGTCATCATTCTTATTGCATTACTCTGTTTTTCTAGGAACTTAATACACTAGATGCATGTTGGATAGCGGTCGATGTGTGGAGTAATAGTAGTAAATGGAGGAAGGAGTCGGTTTACTAATCTTGGACATGATGGATATGTAATGATCATCTCCTGGATATCTTCATAATTATTTGAAGTTCTATCAATTGCCCAATAGTAATTTGTTTACCCATCATATGCTATTTTTCTCGAGAGAAGCCACTAGTGAAATCTACGGCCCCCGGGTCTATTCTTTATCATATTTGCTTTCCGATCTGTTATTTGCCTCTTTTCTTTTCAGGTCTATTATTCCAAAAACCCAAAAATACCTTGCTGCAATTTTTTTATTTTGCGTTTCTGCGAGATCTATTTATCCAATCTGCTACAAACCAATCTATCTTTTACTCGGGAGGGATTGACAACCCCTCTTGCATGTCGGGTTGCAAGTATTTGTTCTTTGCGTGCATGTATCCTTTACATAGTGTTGCATGGTTCTCCTACTGGTTTGATAACCTTAGTATCATCACTGAGGGAAATACCTACTATAGCTGTGCTGCATCATCCCTTCCTCTTCGGGGAAAATACTGACGTAGACACGAGCCATCAAGAAAGGATTTCTGGTGCCATTGTCGGGGAGACATCATCAACATCTATCAGGTTCCAAATCACAAATCTCATCTCCTTGCAATTTACATTCTATCAGGTTCCTAATCACAAATCTCATCTCCTTACAGTTTACATCATTTGCCATTTGCCTCTCGTTTTCATCTCCTCCACTTCACAAAATGTTGTCGTTTTATTCACCCTCTTTTCTGTTCGCCGTTTTATGCTTCGATCTTATGTTTGCTTGTCTTTCCATGTGCCTCCTATTTTGCTTGCATCTTTTCTTGCTAAAAATCTATTGTTATGGATCCACTCAAAGTTTTCTACCAGGGTCGTCTTCGATCCATATGTGCTCGTGCTGAAACCCCAACTAGTTTAGTTGAGGGAAAATCATTACATGAGCATGCTCATTTTGCGCGTCATTGTTTGTCTGAAAAAGGGAAGCTCTTATGGAATCAAATAAATTGTTTTGTATGCTATGCTTGGAATCTTTGTGAAATTCATGATTTTACTTGTTGCTAGAAGAACCCTAAAAAACACCTCCCCTATCTATGTGAGTTTAATGACAATGAAATCTTATCTTCTTGTGCCAAGGAGGTTTATAATTACTATGATCGAACAAATTGAACAATTTGTTACTTTTAAGGGTGCTTATGAAGTTGCTTTTTGATTGAAAAGTATGATCTTACTCCCTACAAATCTGAAAAATTTGACATACTTAAATATTTCTATGAAAACTATGCTCGTAATGCCTATGTTAAAGATTATATTGAGAGAATGTCCGTTGCTTTGGAAGAAAATAAGGATATGCATGAAGCTATGGAAGATGAACTTCCTACAGTTCCTTATGTTAAACATGAATTTATTGCTATTGCACCCACACTTGATAGCTCCTTTAATGAAAAGCATGATTTCAATGATGTTATTACAAATTTTATTAATGTCGATTGTGTTAGTGATATGCAAAACCCCAAGCTTGGGGATGCTTGTTTTGCTATGTCCACTACTTATTGCAATGATCATGATTGGGGTGATAATGTTTCTTATGATCTTGGAAATTTATTTAAGCCTCATGATGAATGTCATATTTATAATAATGTTTGCAATAATATTTAAAGTCGGTTTGGAAGAGAGTCAACTTTAGGTAAAAATAATCTCACATATTTGGAGAGTCTTCAATCTTATGAAATATTTGATAAAAGTGGGTTTGGAGAGGTCATGACTTTAGTTGGTGATAATCCCACTATATTGGAAGAGTGTCAACTTTGCATGCATGTGGATCATGTAGAGAATATGTTATGTGAAAGCTATATTGTTGAATTTGATTATGATCCTACATGTAATTCTTATGAGATAGGAAAATATGGTTGTAGAAATTTTCATGTTATTAAATTTCCTCTTGTTATGTTGAGATTGTCTATGTTTTATTCTTCTTCCTTGCATATACTAGTCTTTGATTGTTTTGACGATTTGTTTACCTATAAAATTCCTATGCATAGGAGGTATGTTAGACTTAAAAGTGATTTTCACATGTTTCCTGATGCTCTCTCTGTGTTTCAATTTTTATCTTTCGTGTGAGCATCGTTGAAATATTATGCCTAGCTAGGGGCATAAAATGATAGCGCTTGTTGGGAGGCAACCAAATGAATAAAATTTATTCTTCCATTTTTTCTTTCTGTTCTTGAGTGTTTGCACAATTATGATAGACTTGTGATTGTGTTTTTCATGTTTTAATTAATGTTTGTGCCAAGCAAAGCCTTTGGGATCATGTTGGCTGATAGTTGATTTGATCTTGTTGAAAAACACAAACTTTTGCGCCTAGTAAAACAATTTTAGTTAATCACAGAAGCATGATAAAATTCTGATTTTTTCACGAGATGATATATAAATTTCCTAGGTTTTCCTTATTTTTCAGAATTTTTGGAGTTACAGAAGTATTTGAAGTTTTCAGATTGCTACAGACTATTCTGTTTTTGAAAAAATTTTGTTTTCTTTGCGTTGTGTGCTTATTTTGATGAATCTATGGACTTTATCGGAGGGTATGAGCCATAGTAAACTGGGAATATAGTAGATATAATGCAAAAATAAAATATTAATTGGTTTGCAACAGTACTTAGAGTGGTGATTTGCTTTGTTATACTAACGGATCTCATGAAGGTTTTGTTGAGTTTTGTGTGATTGAAGTTTTCAAGTTTTGGGTGAGATCACGATGGATGAAGGAATAAGGAGTAAGAAGAGCCTAAGCTTGGGGGATGACCCATGGCACCCCAAATTATTATCCAATGAGGAACAATCAACTAATCTTGGGGATGCCCGAGCGGCATCCCCTCTTTCTTCTAACGACCATCGGTATTTTACTTGGAGCTATATTTTTATTCATCACATATCATGAGTTTTGCTTGGAGCGCCTTGTATTATATGAGTCTTTGCTTGTTTTGCTTTTTAGTTTGTGTCATTTATCCTTGCTGGACACACCTATTTGAGAGAGACAAAATTATGCTATGATTTGTTAGAATTGCTCTTTATGCTTCACTTAATTTTTTTGAGCTTTGGAATTGCTCTAGTGCTTCACTTATATCTTTTGAGCACAGTGTGCTTTAATATTTTTTAAGAAATTCTCTCATGCTTCACTTAGATTTATCTGAGAGTTAGTAAATTTTTGAAGAAATTATCTCATGCTTCACTTAAATTATTTTGAGAGATGGAAAATATTTATGCTCATGTTCTTCACTTAAATTTGTTTGAGCTATCAAAAGCAACATATGAAATTAGTCCCAAAGTGATAGATATTCAAGAGGGATATAATAAAAACTTTCATGAAGATCATTGGACAAAATAAACTTGATTCTTTGTAATAGTTTTGCGATATGATTATAGTGATATGTGATTCATGTTGGTGAGCAATTATGCTTTAGTAAGAATGTTGATGTTAAGGTTTATGATTCCCTATGCAAGCATGAAAGTCAATAGATACGCAACAAAATTACATCCTACTTTTGGTGCATTATTTCGTATTAGTTATGTTTAATGCTCGCTTATGTGATTTATCATTTCTTGGTTGGATGCTTCTCAATCTACTCCCTCCATCCCAAAATAAGTGACTCAACTTTGTACTAATTTTGTACTAAATCTAGTACAAAGTTGAGTCACTTATTTTGGGACGGAGGGATTATTTGCTAGCCTTCCCTTGCACTAAGTGGGAATACTACTTGTGCATCCAAAATCCTTAAAACCAATTTTGCCATATGAGTCCACCATACCTACCTATATGCGGTATTCTCTTGCCGTTCTAAACAAATTTGTATGTGCCATGTCTAATTTTGAAAATAAATTTCCTTTTTGTGTGCTTGTAGCGCTCATGAAATGGTAGGGGGTGGCTGATATTTTTCCTTGCTAGATGTGTTATTCTTAAGATGAGTGTTTATTCACTTGACATTGCACTAGAATACGGCAAAGATTATACGGATGCCCAGTCCCGAAATGAAAATTGAATTTACTTTATGTTGTCAAACAATAAATTCCTTGGAAAGTGTTGGTATGGACGGTACCAGTGGATACGGTTAGCCGTGGAATGGAAAGTACAATGGAAAAAGGAATAATCTTGATTTCTATTTGGGAACCGCCTGTTGGAAATATGCCCTAGAGGCAATAATAAAATGGTTATTATTATATTTCCTTGTTCATGATAATTGTCTATTGTTCATGCTATAATTGTATTAACCGGAAACCGTAATACATGTGTGAATACATAGACCACAACATGTCCCTAGTAAGCCTCTAGTTGACTAGCTCATTGATCAATAAATGGTTATGGTTTCCTGACCATGGACATTGGATGTCGTTGATAACGGGATCACATCATTAGGAGAATGATGTGATGGACAAGACCCAATCCTAAGCATAGCACAAGATCGTGTTGTTCGTTTGATAGAGCTTTTCTAATGTCACGTATCATTTCCTTAGACCATGAGATTGCGCAACTCCTGGATACAGTATCCATGCTTTGGTTGTATCAAATGTCACAATGTAACTTGGTGGCTATAAAGGTGCACTACAAGTATCTCCGAAAGTGTCTGTTGGGTTGGCACGAATCGAGACTGGGATTTGTCACTCCGTATGACGGAGAGGTATCTCTGGGCCCACTCGGTAATGCATCATCATAATGAGCTCAATGTGACTAAGGAGTTATCCACATGATCATGCATTACGGAACGAGTAAAGAGACTTGCCGGTAACGAGATTGAACAAGGTATGGGAATACAGATGATCAAATCTCGGGCAAGTAACATATCGATGGACAAAGGGAATTGTATACGGGATTGACTGAATCCTCGACATCGTGGTTCATCCGATGAGATCATCATGGAACATGTGGGAGCCAACATGGGTATCTAGATCCCGTTGTTGTTTATTAGCTGGAGAGATGTCTCGGTCATGTCTGCATGGTTTGCAAACCCGTAGTATGTGGTTACGCTAGGGTCTACACACATAAGGTTCGATGACGCTAGAGTTGTAATGGGAATAGTATGTGGTTACCGAACGTTGTACGAAGTCCCGGATGAGATCCCAAACATAACGAGGAACTCCAGAATGGTCCGAAGGTGAAGAATGATATATTGGACGAAGGGTATTGGAGTTCGGAATTGTTCTGGGAGTACCGGGTGACGACCAGCATGACCGAAAGGAGTTTTGGAGGCCCCGACAAGCGTTGGGGGGCCTTATGGGCCAAGGGGAGAGGCACACCAGCCCACTAAGGGGCTGTGCGCCCCTCCCACCCCATCTCATGTAACCTGGAGAGGTGGGGGTGCCTCCCCCAGGGCAGCCGCGCCTCCCGGCTTTGGGGGCAAGTTTCCTAGGGGTGGGGGCACCCAAATCCATCTAGGGTTTCCCTTGTGGCCGCCGCCCCTCCCCTAGGGAAACCCTAGGCGCCTCCTCCTCCTCCTTCCCCTATATATAGTGAGTGAGAGATAGGGCAGCCGAACCCCTTCCATGGCGCAGCCCCTCCCTCCTCCAACACCTCATCCTCGTAGTGCTTAGCGAAGCTCTGCCGGAGAACCACGAGCTCCACCACCACCACGCCGTCATGCTGCTAGAGTTCTCCCTCAACTTCTCCTCTCCCCTTGATGGATCAAGAAGGAGGGTCCCTTGGCTGTACGTGGGTTAAACACGGAGGCGCCATCCGTTCGGCGCTTGATCGGATCTTCCGCGATTTGAATCACCGCGAGTACGACTCCATCAACTGCGTTCTTATAAGGCTTCCGCTTAGCGATCTTCAAGGGTATGAAGATGCACTCCCTCTCTCTCGTTGCTAGCATCTCCTAGATTGATCTTGTTGACACGTAGGAAAATTTTGAATTATTGCTATGTTCTCCAACAGTGTCATCATGGGCTAGGTCTATGCGTAGATTCTATGCACAAGTAGAACACAAAATAGTTGTGGGAGATGATTTGTTCAATTTGCTTACTGTTACTAGTCTTATCTTGATTCAGCAACATTGTGGGATGAAGCGGCCTGGACCGACCTTACAGGTACGCTTATGTGTGCTTGGTTCCACCAACTGACATGCACTTGATGCATAAGGTGACTAGTGGGTGGCTGTCTCTCCCACTTTAGTCAGATCAGATTCGATGAAGAGGGTCCTTATGAAGGGTAAATATCAATTGGCATATCACCATTGTGGCTTTTGCGTAGGTAAGAAACGTTCTTTCTAGAAACCCTTAGCAGCCTCATAAAACATGCAACAACAATTAGAGGACGTCTAACTTGTTTTTGTAGGGTATGCTATGTGATGTGATATGGCCAAAAGGATGTGATGAATTATATATATGTGATGTATGAGATTGATCATGTTCTTGTAATAGGAATCATGACTTGCATGTCGATGAGTATGACATCTGGCAGGAGCCATAGGAGTTGTCTTAATTTATTGTATGACCTGCGTGTCAATGAAAAATGCCACGTAATTACTTTACTTCATTGTTAACCGTTAGCCATAGTAGTAGAAGTAATAGTTGGCGTGTAACGACTAGAGACCGACGCTCGAGACGCCTTCCTTGTTTTTCATTGTTGCCGCGTGTTCCATTTGTTTGTTGCATTAATCATTTCTTCATTTGCATTGCGTCGGCACTTCGTTGCCGACATTTTACAAAACATGTATCCGTCGTCGTTGTTGTTTCTAGCTTTGCCTTCATCACCTTCTCTCGGACCGCTCTTTTCTCTCTCTTCTCTGAGCCCATCAAACCCCCTTGCCTCTGTGGCCTTTTGTCAGACCACCCTCTCCGCACAGTTCTCAGACCCCCTCGTGTGTCCAAAAACTTCCTCGAACCCGACCCACTCAGTCGTCACCGATGGGTCCGGATCATCCCCAAACAACTATAAAACATCTCCGTTTTCTTAATTGGACTTCCCAACCTATATTTTCCTCAGCCGTTTGAGTATGATCAGAGGATCTGATTAGCCCCTAACCAAAAATCCAATGGTATATATAGCGGGCAACCCTAGTTTTTAGGCCTCCTGTCCAATCCATCCATTCCATCCATCGCGCCGCCACCCCCCTTGTCCTCTCCACATCGAGATCCCCTCCCGATCCCGCAGCCAAACCACCAACCTACGCCTCCTACCTTCCTCGTTTGCCCCAGCCGACCAATCCCCATTGAGATCTAGCTCCACCCGCAGCCAACTCCCGTACCTCGTCCCTCATCCAGCGGAGCCCCGTCCTTCCCCGCGCCTGTCCCGTGCGTCCGGCGCGACACCGGCATGTAGCAGCAGCAACCAGGCCGTCCTGCCTCCTTTTTTTCTACATGCTCTTCCTCCTGCGTCTAGGCGCCTCCCGCAGCTGAGCTTCCGCTTGATCCATTCATCCACGGGATCGATCAACCTCGCCTGAGGCTTCCTCCTTGAATCTTCCCGTGTGAACCCATCATCACCAACACCTCCTCGCGCCGGCCGTCTGCCGGAGCAAGCAGAATAGCCGCACCACCGGAGCTCCATCCCGCCGTCCAACAGCGTCGGATCACCAGGAGCTCAAGCCCTGCCATGGCCGTGCCTGCCCGCGCCAAGCCCTACCTCGCGCCGTGCCCCGTCTTCCTCCTCGTCGCGCGATCCAGGAGGATCGACCTCCCCCTCGCCTGCCAGCTGAAGTTCCAAGCCCCGCCACTGCTGCCTCCGCATCGCCTGAACTGCGCCCTGCTTCGCCTTGAACAGTTGCAGCGCCGCACGCCTCCTGCACGTGCATGTGCATGTGAGCACACGCACAGCCCCAGCTCCCTTGCTCGATCGAGCCAGCATGCTCGTCCGCGTCGACCACGGCCCCGCGTGACCCGCCGCCCCGCCAAGTCCCTGAGTCGTCACGCGCCCTGCATCGCCTGAAGCCACCGCGCCAAGTCCCCTGCCTCGCCTCTGCTTCGTTCGAGGAAGGTGGACGACGTGCCCGGTCACTCGCGTTGACTGCGCCCTGCCTGCTTCCCCTTCGGCCTCCAGGGCCAGCTCAAGCCGACCCAAGCCAGATCCGGCCTGCCCGGCCTCCTCCACCAACCGGCCCATGAGGCCTGTTGAGCAGCCCCCGCCCCTTGTGCACTGTTGGGCCAACCTCTATTTTGGCCCGTTCATATTTTTTCCCGGATTTGCGATTTTAGCTATTATTCCAGGGACTACGATTTTACAGAAAACCCTTGCAGTTTATTCATATAAAAACTCAACAATCGTGCATCGGTTGAAAATGGTTTATATATGTACTCTCACAATATTCCACTTTCATTCATGCTTAAAATGTTTAAAATGCCATTTGCTTTTAATTTGCTAAATGACATGCTAAAATGCTTTAATTCATAACTTTTAAACCATAACTCAATTTTAAATAAACTTTATATGTAAATGGGGTAGAAAAATGCATAGTTTAATATGGTGGCATTACTTTGCATGTTTAACAACAATAAAATATGTTTTAGAGCAGAACAATACCAAATTGCTAAATTTCATATGGGGTTTTTCCAGAATTGTTGTTTGATGTTTCTGGCCTCATTTAAACTTGCCTAGATAGGTAGTTTTATTATGCTTTATCTCTTGCCATGCTTAACAACATTTAATATTGTTGAGTAGCTTAAACGAGAGAAAAAAAATGAATGTGGTGTTTTGTCAACATGCAACTCGTTGCATATTGAGCCTCACTTAATTTGTAGTGTTATTTGCACTTTGCCATGCCATGAATCATTAAACCGGACATGCATCATACTTGATTGTGCAGCATGCCATGTTTATGTGGTGGTTGTTTACCATGTTGTTTGCTTCTTTCTGGTTGTGCTTCTTCTCGATAGTTTCGGTTATCGTTGTGATTGTGAGGATTTGCTTGACTAGGCCCATTCATCTTCTACGTGGAGTCGATCTTCTTCCTAGCGGGACTTCAGGCAAGATGACCGTCACCTTGGATCTCACTACTATCTTTGTTATGCTAGTTGTGTCGATGCTATCGCTATGTCACGCTACCTACCACTTTTATCGAGCCCCCAATTGCCATGATAGCCTGTAACATTTTTACCCTTCCTAGCAAACTATTGTTTGGCTATGTTACCGCTTTGCTCAGCCCCTCTTATGGCGTTGTTAGTTGTAGGTGCAGTTACAGGTTGTTCTATGTTGGCACATGGTTATTATGAGATATCACAATATCTCTTATTTTTATTAATGCACATATATACTTGGTAAAGGGTGGAAGGCTCGGCCTTATGCCTGGTGTTTTGTTCCACTCTTGCCGCCCTAGTTTCCTTCATACCGATGTTATGTTCCTTGATTTTGCGTCCCTAACATGGTGAGGGGTATGGGGCCCTCTTGATAGTTTGCTTTGAATAAAACTCTTCCAGCAAGGCCCAACATTGGTTTTAACATTTGCCATAATAATACTTAAACTAAATAATTAATTGGCATAGGGCGTCATGAACCCAAGGATTTTCTACATAGCTTGGGGCCAGTGCTGATGGTGTTGGTCCCAAATGGGTAGACTGCGGGGCCACCTCGGGGAAACTTGAGGGCTGGTTTTACTCGTAGGATGTCCCATATGGTGTAACCTGAGAATGAGGTCGCGCAACTCCTACCAGGCTAGGTCGGTGCATCGGGAGGTCTTGCTGGACTTGTTTTACCATTGTCGAAATGTCTTGTGCACCGGGATTCCGAGTCTGACCGGAGGGTCCCGCGATGGAGGATTGTCTCCGCGGATCGTGAGTTTGTCATGGGCTAAGTTGGGACACCCTATAGGGGTTAAACTTTTGAGAGTCATGCTCGCGGTTATGTGGCATATGGGAATTTGTTAATATCCGGTTGTAGAGGACTTGAAGTAAACTCAATTAAAATACACCAACCACATTGTGTAACTGTGACTGTATCTTTTTGTGGAAGTTCGAGAAGAGAACATGGTTGGGTTATGTTTGAACGTAAGTAGTTCAGGATCACTTCTTGATCATTACTAGTTGGCAACCGTTTGCGTAGTTTCTCATCTTATTCTGGTATTCGCAAGTTAGCCACCATACTTTGCTTAGCTGCTGCTGCAACCTCACCACTTTACCCCTTCCTTACCCATTAAGATTTGCTAGTATTGATACCCATGGTAATGGGATTGCTGAGTCCTCGTGGCTCACAGATTACTACAACAACAGTTGTAGGTATAGGTAATGCAAGATATGATGTGAGAGCAATGCTTGCTTGATTTGGAGTTCTTCCGCTTCTTCTTCTTCGGTCAAGGGATAGGTTCCAGGTCCGGGAAGCCTGGGCTAGCAGGGTGGATGTCATTCTTCTTTTTCGTTTGATTTCATCCATGGTCGGATCCTGCTCTTTTGTATGATGATTGCTATGTATTGATGTATTCATGGTGTAGCTTGTGGCGAGTGTAAGCCTTTATCTTGTCTTCTCATTTATTCAGTACATGGTATGTTATAATGATATCCACCTTGCTATGCGCTTGAAATGTGGTTGTGCCCCAATCACGAGTTCATCACGTGATTGGGATAGAATCACATCTTGGGAGCTACATGGCGAGACAACTTCATGGAGACACGATGATGGAGATCATGATGATGAAGATCATGGTGTCATGCCGGTGACGAAGGTGATCATGCCGCGCCTCAAAGATGGAGACCAAAGGAGCAAGATGATATTGGCCATATCATGTCACTTTATGATTTGCACGTGATGTTTGTCATGGTTACATCTTATTTGCTTAGAACGATGATAGCATAAATAAGATGATCAATCACTAAAAAAATTCATGAAATGTGCCCCCCTAACTGTGCACCGTTGCGAAGGTTCGTTGTTTTGAAGCACCACGTGATGATCGGGTGTGATATATTCTAACGTTCGCATACAACAGGTGTAAGCCAGATTTACACATGCGAAACACTTAGGTTGACTTGACGAGCCTAGCACGTAAAGACATGGCCTCGGAACACAAGAGACCGAAAAGTCGAACATGAGTCGTATAGTAGATACGATCAACATGGAGATGTTCACCATTGATGACTAGTCCGTCTGACGTGATGATCAGACACGTCCTAGTCGATTCAGATTACGTATCACTTAGATTACTAGATGGATGTCTATCTGAGTGGGAGTTCCTTAAATAATTTGATTAGATGAACTTAATTACCATGAACATAGTCTAAATTGTCTTTGCAAATTATGTTGTGGATTAATAGCTCGCACTTTAGCTCCTTGTTTTAGTACGTTCCTAGAGAAAGACTAAGTTGAAAGATATTGTACGCAATTGTGCGGACTAGGGCCGTAGTCTGAAGATTGTTCTCACTGCTACACAGAAGGCTTCTGTCCTTGATGCACCGCTCGGTGTGCCAACCCCTCTGGCGTCGTCTGTGGATGTTGTGAACATCTGGTAGACATGTTCTGATGACTGCCTGATAGTTTAGTGCACCATGCTTTACGGCTTAGAGTCGGGGCTCTAAAAGCATTTTGAATGCCATGGAACATATGAGATGTTCCAAGAGCTGAAATTGGTATTTCAGGCTCATGCCCATGTTGAGGGGTTTGAGACCTCTGACAAGATCTTTGCATACAAGATGGAGGAGAATAGCTCAGCTGGTGAGCATGTGCTCAGAATGTCTGGGTACTTCAATCACTTGAATCAACTGGAAGTTAATCTTCCATATAGGAGAGTGATTGACAAAAGTTCTCCAGTCACTATCACCAAGCTGCTAGAGTTTCGTGATGAACTATAACATGCAAGGGAAGATGATCCCAGAGCTATTCGTCGTGCTTAAGGCCGTAAAGGTAGAAATCAAGAAGGAGCATCAAGTGTTGATGGTTAACAAGACCATTGGTTTCAAAGATGAGGCCAAGGGAAAGAAGGGAAACTTCATGAATGGCAAGCCAGTTGCTGCTCCAGTGAAGAAACTCAAGAACCCAAACCCGAGACGAAGTGCTTCTATTAGGGGAACGGTCACTGGTAGCGAAAGTGCCTCAAATACATGGTAGATAAGAAGGCTGGCGACTTCAACAAAAGTATATTTGATATATGTGTTATTGATGTGTACCTTACTAGTACTCCTAGTAGCACACATGTATTATATACCGGTTCAGTTGCTAATAGTGGTAACTAGAAACAAAAGCTACAGAATAAACGGAGACTAGCTAAGGGCAAGGTGATGATGTGTGTTGGAAGTGTTTCCAAGGATGATGTGATCACCATCGCACGCTCCCTCTACCTTAGGGGTTAGTGTTGAACCCAGATAAGTGTTGTTTGTATTGGTGTCTGCGTTGAGCATGAACATGATTAGATCATGTTTATTGCAATATAATTATTCATTTAAGTCAGAGAATAATGGTTATTCTGTCTACATGAATAATACCTTCTATGGTCATACACCCAACATGAATGGTTTATTGAATCTCGGTCGTAGTGATACACATGGTCATAACATTGATGCCAAAAGATGTAAAGTTGATAATGATAGTACCACTTTCTTGTGGCAGTGCCGCTTAGGTCATATTGGTGTAAAGCACATGAAGAACCTCCATACTAATGGACTTGTGGAGTCACTTGATATTGAATCACCTAACACATGCAAACCATGTCTCATAAGCAAGATGACTAAAACCTCGATTTCTGGAACAATGGAACGGGCAAGTGACTAGTTGGAAATCACACATGCTGATGTGTGCGGTCCGATGAGTGTTGACGCACACGGTGGATATCATTATTTTCTCACCTTCACCGATCAATTGAGTAGATATGGGTATATTCACTCAATGAAGCATAGGTCTGAAACGTTTGAAAAGTTCAAGCAGTTTATGAGTGAAGTTGAGAATCATCATAACAAGAAGATCAAGTTCCTACGATCTGATCAAAGGGAGAGTATCTTAGTTATGAGTTTGGCAATCACTAAAGACAAGGTGGAATCGTTTCACAGTTGACGCCACCTAGAACACCATAGCGCAATGGTGTGTCTGAACGTCGTAATCACACCCTATTGGATATGGTGCGATCTATGATGTCTCTTACCGCTCTACCGCTATCATTTTGGGGTTATGAATTAGAGACAACTACATTCACTTTAAATAGGGCAACATCTAAGTCCATGGAGACAACATCGTATGAACTATGGTTTGGCAAGAAACCTAAGTTGTTGTTTCATAAGGTTCGGGGCTACGATGCTTATGTCGATAGGCTTCGGCCAGAAAAGCTCGAAGCCAATGCGGAAAATTGTGTCTTCATAGAATACCCAAACAAGATGATTGGGTATACCTTCTATCTCGGATCTGAGGGCAAAGTGTTTGTCGCTAGGAACAGGTCCTTTCTCGAGAAAGTGTTTCTCTCGAAAGAATTCTGTGGGAGGAAGATAGAAGTTGATGAGGTTGTTGAACCTTCACTTCAACCAGATAGTGGCGCATCACAGAAAGATGTTTATGTGGCACTTACGACGGTTGAAGAGAAAGCTAATAATGATGATCATGAAGCTTCAGATCAAATTACTATCAAACATCATAGGTCGACAAGGGTGTGTACAACTTCTGAGTGGTAACCCTGTCTTAAAGGTCATGTTGTTGGGCAACAATGAACCTATGAGCTATTAAGAAGCGATGGTGGGCCCAGATTCAAACAAATGGCTGGAAGCCATGAAATCCGAGATATGATCCATGTTTGAGAACAAAGTATGGACTTTGGTGGACTTGCCGGATGATCGGCAAGCCATTGAGAATAAATGGATCTTTAAGAAGAAGACAGACACTAATGATATTGTCACCATTTATGGAGCTCGACTTGTCTCAAAGAAGTTTCAGACAAGTTCATGGAGTTGACTATGATGAGACTTTCGCAATCATGGCGATGCTAAAGTCTGTTAGAATTATGTTAGCAGTTGCTGCATATTCATTTACGAAATCTGGCAGATGGATGTCAAAACAAAGTTTCCTTGACGGTTTCTGTAGGGAAAGGCTGTATGCGATACAACCAGAAGGTTTTGTCGATCCTAAGGATGCTAAAAGGTATGCAAACTCCAGTGATCCTTCTAAGGACTGGATAAAGCATCTCGGAGTTGCAACATGCACTTTGGTGAGGTGATCAAAGCATTTGGGTTTATACAATGTTTGCAAGAAACTTGCATTTGCAAGAAAGTGAGTGGGAGCACTACAACATTTTGATAGGTGTATGTGGATGACATATTGTTGATCGGAAATGATGTAGAATTTCAGGAAAGCATAAAGGGTTGTTTGAATGGAGTTTTTCAAAGGAAGACCTGTGTAAAACTTCTTACATGTTGGGTATCAAGTTCTATAGAGATAGATTAAGACACCTGATAAAACTTTCACAGAGCACATACCTTGACATGATCTTGAAGGAGTTCAAGATGGATCAGTCAAAGAAGGAGTTCTTGCTTGAGTTGTAAGGTGTGAAGTTAATACTTGAAGCTCGACCACGACAAAAGAAAGAAAAAGGATGAAAGTCGTCCCCTATGCCTTAGCCATAGGCTCCATACGATATGCCATGATGTGTACCGCGATGTGCCTTGCCACGTGTCTGGAAAGGGGGTATAAGAGTGATCCAGGAGTGGATCATTGGACAACGGTCAAAAAATTGTCCTTAGGAATAAGGAAATGCTTCTCAATTATGGAGGTGATGAAGAATTCGGTGTAAAGGGTTACATCGATGCAAGCTTAACACCTATACGGATGACTCTGAGTAGCAAACCGGATACGTATAGTGGAGCAACCATTTGGAATAGCTCCAAGTGGAGCATAGTAGCAACATCTACAATATGAAATAGAGATTTGCGAAGAACACACGGATCTGAATGTTGCAGACCCGTTGAATGAAACCTCTCTCATAAGCATAACATGATCAAACCCTAGAACTCATTGAGTGTTAATCACATGGCGATGTGAACTTGATTATTGACTCTAGTAAACTCTTTGGGTGTTAGTCACATGGCAATGTGAACTATGAATGTTGATCACATGGCGATGTGAACTAGATTCTTGACTCTAGTGCAAGTGGGAAACTGTTGGAAATATGCCCTAGAGGCAATAATAAAATGGTTATTATATATTTCCTTGTTCATGATAATTTTCTATTGTTCATGCTATAATTGTATTAACCGGAAACCATAATACATGTGTGAATACATAGACCACAACATGTCCCTAGTAAGCCTCTAGTTGACTAGCTCGTTGATCAATAGATCGTTATGGTTTCCTAACCATGGACATTGGATGTCGTTGATAATGGGGTCACATCATTAGGAGAATGATGTGATGGACAAGACCCAATCCTAAGCATAGCAAAAGATCGTGTAGTTCGTTTGCTAAAGCTTTTCTAATGCCAAGTATCATTTCCTTAGACCATGAAATTGTGCAACTCCCGGATACCGTAGGAGTGCTTTGGGTGTATCAAACGTCACAACGTAACCTGGTGGCTATAAAGGTGCACTACAGGTATCTCCGATAGTGTCTGTCGGGTTGGCACGAATCGAGACTGGGATTTGTCACTCCATATGACGGAGATGTATCTTTGGGCTCACTCGGTAATGCATCATCATAACGAGCTCAATGTGACTAAGGAGTTAGCCACGGGATCATGCGTTACGGAATGAGTAAACAGACTTCCCTGTAATGAGATTGAACGAGGTATGGGGATACCGACGATCGAATCTCGGGCAAGTAACATATCGATGGACAAAGGGAATTGTATATGAGATTGATTGAGTCCACGACATTGTGGTTCATCTGATGAGATCATTGTGGAACATGTGGGAGCCAACATTGGTATCCCGATCCCATTGTTGGTTATTGGCTAGAGAGATGTCTCGGTCATGTCTGCATGGTTCCCGAACCCGCATGGTCTACACACTTAAGGTTCAGTGACGCTAGAGTTGTAATGGGAACATTATGTGGTTACCTAAGGTTGTTTGGAGTCCCGGATGAGATCCCAGATGTGACGAGGAACTCCGGAATGGTCTAGAGGTGAAGATTGATATATTGGATGAAGGATATTAGAGTCTAGAATTGGGGGGCAAGTTTCCTAGGGGCGGGGGCGCCCAAACCCATCTATGGTTTCCCCTATGGATGCCGCCCCTCCTCTAAGGAAACCCTAGGGCGCCTCCTCCTCCCCCTTCCACCTATATATAGTCAGGGAGAGAGAGGGCAGCCGCACCCCTTCCCTAGCGCAGCCCCTCCCTCCTCCAACACCTCCTCCTCCTTTGTAGTGCTTAGCGAAGATCTGTCGGAGAACCACGAGCTCCACCACCACCATGCCATCGTGCTGCCAGAGTTCTCTCTCAACTCCTCCTCTCCCCTTGCAAGATCAAGAAGGAGGATACGTCCCCGGGCTGTACGTGTGTTGAACACAGAGGCACCGTCCATTCGGCACTTGATCGGATCTTCCGCGATTTGAATCACTGCGAGTACGACTCCATCAACCGCGTTCTTGTAACGCTTCCGCTTAGCGATCTTCAAGGATATGAAGATGCACTCCCTCTCTCTTGTTGCTAGAATCTCCTAGATTGATCTTGGTGACACATAAGAAAATTTTGAATTATGGCTACGTTCTCCAACACCACCTATGATATATCTAGCATGGAATGTATTGATAATTACTCGATCGTTTTCGTTGACAGGAAAAGCATGACACACAAAATGTTTTATATCTATATTTTCGCTTTGAGCTCTGGCACCTCTACAAATCCCTACTTCCCTCTATGAAGGGCCTTTCTATTTACTTTATGCAATATTTATTTTTATTTGAGTCTCCATATTCTCTTATAAAGCACCAACTAAGGGGCATTATGATCGTACTTGAGCATTGGGTGTAGCTAATATGCGAGTGTGTTTGATGAATGGATCAATGATTGAGAATGATAGGCTAGGGATAACTTGCTTTAGTGTTGATATTTTGAAACAAATCTTCATGTTAAGACTAAACTATTGCTTTGAATCATATAAAAGTCCATATGTCCATGCTACAAAAGAAAAGAATATGTGATGAACATGTTAGGTAACATTCCACATCAAAAATGGGCCATGTTGATATGTCTTCAACGTATCTATAATTTTTGCTTGTTCCATGTTGTTATATTACCATTCTTGGATGTTTTACAATAATTTTTAGCAACTTTATATCATTTTTTGGGACTAACATATTGACATAGTGCCTAGTGCCAGTTGATGTTTTTTGCTTGTTTTTTACTTCACAGAAAATCAATACCAAATGGAGTCCAAACGCAGTGAAACTTTTTGTAGATTTTTTGGACTAGAACACACAAGATGGGCCAAAGAAGTACCAGAGGGGTGCCTAGAGGGGGCACAATGTTGGGGAACGTAGCAGAAATTCAAAATTTTCCTACGTGTCACCAAGATCTATCTATGGAGAGACTAGCAACGAGGGGAAGGAGAGTGCATCTACATACCCTTGTAGATCGCTAAGCGGAAGCGTTCAAGTGAACGGGGTTGATGGAGTCGTACTCGTCGTGATTCAGATCACCGATGATCCTAGTGCCGAACGGACAGCACCTCCGCGTTCAACACACGTACAGCTCGACGATGTCTCCCACGCCTTGATCCAGCAAGGAGAGAGGGAGAGGTTGAGGAAGACTCCATCCAGCAGCAGCACAACGGCGTGGTGGTGATGGAGGAGCGTGGAAATCCTGCAGGGCTTCGCCAAGCACCTACGGGAGAGGAGGAGGTGTCACGGGAGGGAGGGAGGCGCCAAGGGCTCAGGTATGGATGCCCTCCCTCCCCTCCACTATATATAGGGGCAGGGGAGAGGGGGGAGGCGCAGCCTTGCCCCCTCCTCCAAGGAAGGGGTGCGGCTAAGAAGGGGGGGAGGAGTCCATCCTCCCCAAGGCACCTCGGAGGTGCCTTCCCCCTTTAGGACT
This sequence comes from Triticum aestivum, assembly GCF_018294505.1. NCBI lineage: Eukaryota > Viridiplantae > Streptophyta > Magnoliopsida > Poales > Poaceae > Triticum > Triticum aestivum. Next base: position 257,051,556 of record NC_057800.1, read on the forward strand.
CTTCCCTCTAGGTTTCCCTAGGCGCATGGGCCTCTTGGGGCTGGTGCCCTTGGCCCATGTAGGCCAAGGCGCACCCCCTACAACCCATGTGCCCCCCCGGGGCAGGTGGCCCCACCCGGTGGGCCCCCGGGACCCTTCCGGTGGTCCCGGTACAATACCGATGACCCCGAAACTTGTCCCGATGGCCGAAACAGGACTTCCTATATATAAATCTTTACCTCCGGACCATTCCGGAACTCCTCGTGACGTCCGGGATCTCATCCGAGACTCCGAACAACATTCGGTAACCACATACAAACTTCCTTTATAAACCTAGCGTCATCGAACCTTAAGTGTGTAGACCCTACGGGTTCGGGAGACATGCAGACATGACCGTGACGTTCTCCGGTCAATAACCAACAGCGGGATCTGGATACCCATGTTGGCTCCCACATGTTCCACGATGATCTCATCGGATGAACCACGATGTCAAGGACTCAATCGATCCCGTATACAATTCCCTTTGTCTAGCGGTATGGTACTTGCCCGAGATTCGATCGTCGGTATACCGATACCTTGTTCAATCTCGTTACCGGCAAGTCTCTTTGCTCATTCCGTAACACATCATCCCGTGATCAACCCCTTGGTCACATTGTGCACATTATGATGATGTCCTACCGAGTGGGCCCAGAGATACCTCTCCGTTTACACGGAGTGACAAATCCCAATCTCGATTCGTGCCAACCCAACAGACACTTTCAGAGATACCCGTAGTGTACCTTTATAGCCACCCAGTTACGTTGTGACGTTTGGCACACCCAAAGCACTCCTACGGTATCCGGGAGTTGCACAATCTCATGGTCTAAGTAAATGATACTTGACATTAGAAAAGCTTTAGCATACGAACTACATGATCTTGTGCTAGGCTTAGGATTGGGTCTTGTCCATCACATCATTCTCCTAATGATGTGATCCCGTTATCAACGACATCCAATGTCCATGGTCAGGAAACCGTAACCATCTATTGATTAACGAGCTAGTCAACTAGAGGCTTACTAGGGACATGGTGTTGTCTATGTATCCACACATGTATCTGAGTTTCCTATCAATACAATTCTAGCATGGATAATAAACGATTATCATGAACAAGGAAATATAATAATAATCAATTTATTATTGCCTCTAGGGCATATTTCCAACAGTCTCCCACTTGCACTAGAGTCAATAATCTAGTTCACATCGATATGTGATTAACACTCAAGGTCACATCCCCATGTGACTAACACCCAAAGAGTTTACTAGAGTCAATAATCTAGTTCACATTTACCATGTGATTAACACTCGATGAGTTCTAGGTTTGATCATGTTATGCTTGTGAGAGAGGTTATAGTCAACGGGTCTGAACCTTTCAGATCCGTGTGTGCTTTACAAATCTCTATGTCATCTCCTAGATGCAGCTACCACGTTCTATTTGGAGCTATTCCAAATAACTGTTCTACTTGGAGCTATTCTGAATTGTTGCTCCATTATACGTATCCGGTATCTCTACTCAGAGCTATCCGGATAGGTGTTAAGCTTGCATCGACGTAACCCTTTACGACGAACTCTTTTACCACCTCCATAATTGAGAAAATTCCTTAGTCCACTAGTTACTAAGGAAAACTTTGACCGCTGTCCCGTGATCCATTCTTGGATCACTCTTGTACCCCTTGACTGACTCATGGCAAGGCACACTTCAGGTGCGGTACACAGCATAGCATACTGTAGAGCCTATGTCTTATGCATAGGGGACGACCTTAGTCCTTTCTCTCTATTCTGCCATGGTCGAGCTTTAAGTCTTAACTTCATACCTTACAACTCAGGCAAAAACTCCTTCTTTGACTGATCCATCTTGAACACCTTCAAGATCACGTCAAGGCATGTGCTCATTTGAAAGTACTATTAAGCGTTTTGATCTATCCTTATAGATCTTGATGCTCAATGTTCAAGTAGCTTAATCTAGGTTTTCCATTAAAAACACTTTCCAAATAACCCTATGTGCTTTCCAGAAATTCTACGTCATTTCTGATCATTAATATGTCAACAACATATACTCATCAGAAATTCTATAGTGCTCCCACTCACTTCTTTGGAAATACAAGTTTCTCATAAACTTTGTATACACCCAAAATCTTTGATCATCATCAAAGCATACATTCCAACTCCGAGATGCTCACTCCAGTCCTCAGAAGGATTGCTGGAGCTTTGCATACTTATTAGCATATTTCAGGATAGACAAAACCTTCCGGTTGTATCACAACCTTTCCTCAAAAATCGTCGAGGAAACAATGTTTTGACATCCTATCTGCAAGATTTTATAAATAATGCAGTAATTGCTAATATAATTCCAACAGACTCTTAGCATCGCTACGAGTGAGAAAGTCTCATCATAGTCAACTCCTTGAACTTGTCGGAAAACATCTTAACGACAAGTCGAGCTTTCTTAATGGTGACACTTACCATCATTGTCTGTCTTCCTTTCAAAATCCATATGTACCTAACAGCCTTACGACCATCAAGTAGTTCTACCAAAGTCTACACTTTGTTTTCATACATGGATCCTCTCTCGGGTTTTTTTATGACCTTGAGCCATTTATTGGAATCTGGGCCCACCATCGCTTCTCCATAGCTCGTAGGTTCATTGTTGTCTAGCAACATGACTTCCAAGACAGGATTACGTACCACTCTGAAGTAGTACGCATCCTTGTCATCCTACGAGGTTTGGGAGTGACTTGATCCGAAGTTTCATGATCAATATCATAAGCTTCCACTTCAATTGGTGTAGGTGCCACAGGAACAACTCCCTGTGCCCTGTCACACACTAGTTGAAGAGACGGTTCAATAACCTCATCAAGTCTCCACCATCCTCCCACTCAATTCTTTCGAGAGAAACTTTTCCTCGAGAAAGGACCCGATTAAAGAAAAAAACAATCCATATTGCTTTCGGATCTGAATTAGGAGGTATACCCAACTGTTTTGGGTGTCCTATGAAGATGCATTTTATCCGCTTTGGGTTCGAGCTTAATCCTGAAACTTTTTCACATAAGCGTCGCAGCCCCAAACCTTTAAGAAACGACAACTTAGGTTTCTCTAAACCATAATTCATACGGTGTCATCTCATCGGAATTACGTGGTGCCCTATTTAAAGTGAATGTGGTTGTCTCTAATGCCTAACCCATGAACGATAGTGGTAATTCGATAAGAGACATCATGGTACGCACCATATCCAATAGGGTGCAACTATGATGTTCGGACACACCATCACACTATGGTGTTCCAGGCGGTATTAATTGCGAAACAATTTCCACAATGTCTTAATTGTGTGCCAAAACTCGTAACTCAGATATTCATCTCTATGATCATATCATAGATATTTTATCCTCTTGTCACGACGATCTTTCAACTTCACCTTGAAATTACTTGAACCTTTCAATAATTCAGACTCGTGATTCATCAAGTAAATATACTCAACATCTACTCGAATCATCTGTGAAGTAAGAACATAACGATATTCACTGCATGCCTCAGCACTCATTGGACTGCACACATCAAAATGTGTTACTTCCAACAAGTTGCTATCTTGTTCCATCTTACTGAAAACGAGGCTTTTCAGTCATCTTGCCCATGTGGTATGATTTGCATGTCCCAAGTGATTCAAAATCAAGTGAGTCAAAACGGTCCATTTGCATGGAGTTTCTTCATGCATATACACCAATAGACATGGTTCGCATGTCTCAAACTTTTCAAAAACGAGTGAGCCCAAAGATCCATCAATATGGAGCTTCTTCATGCGTTTTATACCGATATGACTTACGTGGCAGTGCCACAAGTAGGTGGTACTATCATTACTATCTTTTGGCATGAACATGTGTATCACTACGATCGAGATTTAATAAACCATTCATTTTAGGTGTAAGACCATTGAAGGTATTATTCAAATAAACAGAGTAACCATTATTCTCCTTAAATGAATAACCGTATTGCGATAGACGTAATCCAATCATGTCTATGCTCAACGCAAACACCAAATAACAATTATTTAGGTTTAACACCAATCTCTTTGGTAGAGGGAGCGTGCGATGCTTGATCATATCAAGCTTGGAAAAACTTCCAACACATATCGTCAGCTCACCTTTAGCTAGTCTCCGTTCATTCCGTAGCCTTTCGTTTCGAGTTACTAACACTTAGCAACCGAACCGGTATCTAATACCCTGGTGCTACTAGGAGTACTAGAAAAGTACACATTAACACAATGTATATCCAATATACTTCTATCGACCTTGCCAGCCTTCTTATCTACCAAGTATCTAGGGTAATTCTGCTCTAGTGGTTGTTCCCCTTATTACAGAAGCACTTAGTCTCGGGTTTGGGTTTTACCTTGGGTTTCTTCACTAGAGCAGCAGCTGATTTGCCGTTTCATGAAGTATCCCTTCTTGCCCTTGCCCTTCTTGAAACTAGTGGTTTCACCAACCATCAACAATTGATGCTCCTTCTTGATTTCTACTTTCGCGGTGTCAAACATCGCGAATACCTCAAGGATCATCATATCTATCCCTGATATGTTATAGTTCATCATGAAGCTCTAACAGCTTGGTGGCAATGACTTTGGAGAACCATCACTGTCTTACCTGGAAGATCAACTCCCACTCGATTCAAATGATTGTTGTACTCAGACAATCTGAGCACAAGCTCAACAATTGAGCTTTTCTCCTTAGTTTGCAGGTTAAGAAAGTCATCGGAGGTCTTATACCTCTTGACATGGGCACGAGCCTGTAATCCCAATTTCAGCCCTCAAAACATCTCATATGTTTCGTGACGTTTCAAAAATGTCTTTGGTGCCTCAACTCTAAACCGTTTAATTGAACTATCATGTAGTTATCAAAACGTGTATGTCAGATGTTCGCAACAACCACAGACAACGTTCGAGGTTCAGCACACTGAGCGGTGCATTAAGGACATAAGCCTTCTATGAAGCAATGAGGACAATCCTCAGTTTACGGACCTAGTCCGCATAATTGCTACTATCAACTTTCAACTAATTTTTCTCTAGGAACATATCTAAATAGTAGAACTATAGCATGATCTACGACATAATTTGCAAAATCCTTTTGACTATGTTCAGGATAATTAAGTTCATCTTATGAACTCCCACTCAGATAGACATCCCTCTAGTCATCTAAGTGATTACATGATCCGAGTCAAACTAGGCCGTGTCCGATCATCACGTGAGACGGACTAGTCATCATCGGTGAACATCTTCATGTTGATCGTATCTTCTATGCGACTCATGCTCGACCTTTCGGTCTCCGTGTTCCGAGGCCATGTCTGTACATGCTAGGCTCATCAAGTTAACCCTAAGTGTTTCGCGTGTGTAAATCTGTCTTACACCCGTTGTATTTGAACGTCTGAATAAAACACCCGATCATCACGTGATGTTTTGAAACAGCAAACTGTCGCAACGGTGCACAGTTAGGGGAGAACACTTCTTGAAATTGTTGTAAGGGATCATCTTATTTACTACCGTCGTTCTAAGCAAATAAGATGTATAAACATGATAAACATCACATGCAATCAAATAGTGACATGATATGGCCATCATCACTTTGCTCCTTTTGATCTCCATCTTCGGGGCTCCATGATCATCATCGTCACCGGCATGACACCATGATCTCCATCATCATGATCTCCATCATCGTGTTTTCATGAAGTTGCCTCGCCAACTATTACTTCTACTACTATGGCTAACGGTTAGCAATAAAGTAAAGTAATTACATGACGTTTAAGTTGACACGCAGGTCACAAATAAATAAAGACAACTCCTATGGCTCCTGCCGGTTGTCATACTCATCGACATGCAAGTCGTGATTCCTATTACAAGAACATGATCAATCTCATACATCACATATATCATTCATCACATCCTTTTTGGCCATATCACATCACATAGCATACCCTGCAAAAACAAGTTAGACATCCTCTAATTGTTGTTTGCATGTTTTACGTGGCTGCTATGGGTTTCTAGCAAGATCGTTTCTTACCTACGCATGAACCACAACGTGATATGCCAATTGCTATTTACCCTTCATAAGGACCCTTTTCATCGAATCCGATCCGACTAAAGTGGGAGAGACAGACACCCGCCAGCCACCTTATGCAACTAGTGCATGTTTGTCGGTGGAACTGGTCTCACGTAAGCGTACGTGTAAGGTTGGTCCGGGCCGCTTCATCCCACGATGCCGCCGAATCAAGATAAGACTAGTAACGGCAAGCATATTGAACAATATCGACGCCCACAACTACTTTGTGTTCTACTCGTGCAAAGAATCTACGCAATAGACCTAGCTCATGATGCCACTGTTGGGGAACGTAGCAGAAATTCAAAATTTTCCTACGTGTCACCAAGATCTATCTATGGAGAGACTAGCAACGAGGGGAAGGAGAGTGCATCTACATACCCTTGTAGATCGCTAAGCGGAAGCGTTCAAGTGAACGGGGTTGATGGAGTCGTACTCGTCGTGATTTAGATCACCGATGATCCTAGTGCCGAACGGACAGCACCTCCGCGTTCAACACACGTACAGCTCGACGATGTCTCCCACGCCTTGATCCAGCAAGGAGAGAGGGAGAGGTTGAGGAAGACTCCATCCAGCAGCAGCACAACGGCGTGGTGGTGATGGAGGAGCGTGGAAATCCTGCAGGGCTTCGCCAAGCACCTACGGGAGAGGAGGAGGTGTCACGGGAGGGAGGGAGGCGCCAAGGGCTCAGGTATGGATGCCCTCCCTCCCCTCCACTATATATAGGGGCAGGGGAGAGGGGGGAGGCGCAGCCTTGCCCCCTCCTCCAAGGAAGGGGTGCGGCTAAGAAGGGGGGGAGGAGTCCATCCTCCCCAAGGCACCTCGGAGGTGCCTTCCCCCTTTACGACTCTTCCCTCTAGGGTTCCCTAGGCGCATGGGCCTCTTGGGGCTGGTGCCCTTGGCCCATATAGGCCAAGGCGCACCCCCTACAGCCCATGTGCCCTCCCCCCCCCGGGGCAGGTGGCCCCACCCGGTGGGCCCCCGGGACCCTTCCGGTGGTCCCGGTACAATACCGATGACCCCGAAACTTGTCCCGATGGCCGAAACAGGACTTCCTATATATAAATCTTTACCTCCGGACCATTCCGGAACTCCTCGTGACGTCCGGGATCTCATCCGGGACTCCGAACAACATTCGGTAACCACATACAAACTTCCTTTATAACCCTAGCGTCATCGAACCTTAAGTGTGTAGACCCTACGGGTTCGGGAGACATGCAGACATGACCGTGACGTTCTCCGGTCAATAACCAACAGTGGGATCTGGATACCCATGTTGGCTCCCACATGTTCCACGATGATCTCATCGGATGAACCATGATGTCAAGGACTCAATCGATCCCGTATACAATTCCCTTTGTCTAGCGGTATGGTACTTGCCCGAGATTCGATCGTCGGTATACCGATACCTTGTTCAATCTCGTTACCGGCAAGTCTCTTTACTCGTTCCGTAACACATAATCCCGTGATCAACCCCTTGGTCACATTGTGCACATTATGATGATGTCCTACCAAGTGGGCCCAGAGATACCTCTCCGTTTACACGGAGTGACAAATCCCAATCTCGATTCGTGCCAACCCAACAGACACTTTCAGAGATACCCGTAGTGTACCTTTATAGCCACCCAGTTACGTTGTGACGTTTGGCACACCCAAAGCACTCCTACGGTATTCGGGAGTTGCACAATCTCATGGTCTAAGGAAATGATACTTGACATTAGAAAAGCTTTAGCATACGAACTACATGATCTTGTGCTAGGCTTAGGATTGGGTCTTGTCCATCACATCATTCTCCTAATGATGTGATCCCGTTATCAACGACATCCAATGTCCATGGTCAGGAAACCGTAACCATCTATTGATTAACGAGCTAGTCAACTAGAGGCTTACTAGGGACATGGTGTTGTCTATGTATCCACACATGTATCTGCGTTTCCTATCAATACAATTCTAGCATGGATAATAAACGATTATCATGAACAAGGAAATATAATAATAATCAATTTATTATTGCCTCTAGGGCATATTTCCAACACACAACTCACCTGGGTGCTCTTGGGGACCTAGGCGCGCCCTGGTGGGTTGTGCCCACCTCGGTAGCCTCCTGCACCACCTCTTTGCTTTATAGATACCGCGAAAATCCAAAAACCCTAGGGGAGTCGATGAAACACAATTGCCGCTGGCACAAGTTCTAGAAACAAAAGATTCAGTCTAGACACCATCATGGAGGGGTTCATCATCCTCATTGGTGCCTCTCTGATGATGCGTGAGTAGTTAATTGTAGACTTACGGGTCCGTATGTAGTACCTAGATGGTTTCCTCTCTCTCTTTTGATTATCAATACAATGGTCTCTTGGAGATCTATTTGATGTAACTCTTTTTGCGGTGTGTTTGTTGGGATCCGATGAACTTTGAGTTTATGATCTTATAGCTTTGTATTTCTTCTTCGAATCTTTGGTTTAGCTAGGCCAACTAGATCGATTTTTCTTGCCATGGGAAGAGGTGCTTTGTGATGGGTTCGATCTTACGGTGCTCAATCCTAGTGACAGAAGGGGACATGACATGTATGTATCGTTGCTATTAAGGATAACGAGATGGGGTCTATTCCTACATGAATAGATCTTGTCTAAATCAAGTCATCGTTCTTATTGCATTACCCCATTTTTCCATGAACTTAATACACTAGATGCATGCAGGATAGCGGTCGATGTGTGGAGTAATAGTAGTAGATGCAGGCAGGAGTTGGTCTACTAAAATTGGACGTGATGCCTATATAATGATCATTGCCTGGATATCATCATAATTATTTGAAGTCTATCAATTTCCCAACAGTAATTTGTTTACCCGTTGTATCCTATTTTTCTCGAGAGAAGCACTAGTGAATTCTATGGCCCTCGGGTCTACTCTTTATCATATTTGCTTTCCCATCTCTTATTTGCCTCCCTTTTTTCAAATATATTATTCCAAAATCTCGAAAATACATTGCTGCAATTTTTTGTTATTTATTTAATTTTGCCTTTCCACGAGATCTATTTATCCAATCTACTACAAACCAATCTATCTTTTGCCCGGGATGGATTGACAACCCCTCTTACGCGTCGGGTTGCAAGTATTTGTTCTTTGTGTGCAGGTACCGTTTAGATAGTGGTGCGTGGTTCTCCTATTGGTTTGATAACCTTGGTCTCATCACTGAGGGAAATACCTACCGTAGCTGTGCTGCATCACCCCTTCCTCTCCGGGGAATATACCGATGCAGACACAAGCCATCAGACAGCTGAATGGTTAGTTCTATTTAAGTATATGAATGTGCTTGATATCATCATCTGTATATACAAATTCTCCAGACATGGAAAGTATCACAGAAGCCGATAATCATGTTCAGATCGAAACACCACATACTGATATGTAAGGTCTTGACAGAATCCAGCACCATTGATAGGGTACCTGATGACCCACAAGTATAGGGGATCAATAGTAGTTCTTTTCGATAAGTAAGAGTGTCGAACCCAATGAGGAGCAGAAGGAAATGACAAGTGGTTTTCAACAAGGTAATGTCTGCAAGTGCTGAAATTGTAAGTAGCAGAGTAGTTTGATAGAAATATAATTTCTAACGAGCAAGTAACGATAATAGTAGCAAAAGTGCAGAAAGGTATCCCAATCCTTTTGAGGCAAAGGAAAGGACAAAATGGTTTCTTATGATAAGCAAAGCGTTCTTGAGGGTACACAGGATTTTCGTCTAGTAACTTTCACCATGTTGGTTTGATTTGTGTTCGCTACTTTGATAATTTGATATGTGGGTGCACCCGTGCTTAGGTGTTGTTCTTACTTGAACAAACCTCCTACTTATGATTAACCCTCCCACAAGCATCCGCAACTACGAGAAAAGTATTAAGAATAAATCACCATAGCATTAAACTTTTGGATCCAATTGCCCCCTTACAAAATAGCGCATAAACTGGGGTTTAAGCTTCTGTCACTCTCGCAACCCATCATCTAATTGCTACTCCACAATGCATTCCCTTAGGCCCAAATATGGTGAAGTGTCATGTAGTCGACGTTCACATGACACCACTAAGGGAATCACAACATACATAATATCAAAATATTGAACACATATCAACTTCACATGATTACTTGCAACATGATTTCTTCCGTGACCTCAAGAACAACAGTAACTACTCACAAATGATAAGCATGCTCAAGATCAGAGGGGTATTAATAGCATATTGGATCTGAACATATAATCTTCCACCAAACAAACCATATAGTAATCAACTACAAGATGTAATCAACACTACTAGTCACCCACAAGCACCAATCTATAGTTCCGGTAACAAGATTGAACACAAGAGATGAACTAGGGTTTGAGATGATATGGTGTTGTTGAAGATGTTGATGGATATTGCCCTCCCCAAGATGGGAGAGTTGTTGGTGATGATGATGACGATGATTTCCCCATCCGGGAGGAAAGTTCCCCCAAGCGGAATCGCTCCGCCGGAGGGCAAAAGTGCTCCTACCCAAGTTCCGCCTTGAGACAACGGCGCTCCGTCCCGAAAGTCATCTCCTTATTTTTTCTAGGTAAAATGACTTATATACCAGAAGATGGGCACCAGAGGTGGGCCTGGGTGAGCACAACCCACCAGGGCGCGCCTAGGCTCCCTGGCGTGCCCAGGTGGGCTGTGCCCACCTGGTGGGCCCCCTCTGGTAGTTATTTGCTCCAATATTCCTCATATATTTGAAAAAAAATATCCGTGGAGTTTCAGCATATTTCGAGTTGTGTAGAATAGGTGGCTTGACGTAGCTTTTCGAGGTCTAGATTTCAAGCTGCCGGAATTCTCCCTCTTTGTGTATACCTCGCATATTAAGAGAGAAGGCATTAGAATTACTCTGAAAAGCATTATTATGGATAAAAACATCATAAATAACAGTAAGAAAACATGATGCAAAATGTACATATCAACTCCCCCAAGCTTAGACCTAGCTTGTCCTCAAGCGAAAACCAAAATTGAAAAATGTGTCCACATGCTTAGAGAGAGAGAGAGGTGTCGATAAAAACAAAATACGGACATAGAAGCATCATGTTCATTATTATAACAACAACAAACTTAAACATAAGACTCTTATCATAGAACTATTATCATAGACTTCTCATGAATGAGTGACAATTCATCACACTATTGAAGTATAAAGAAAAAAAACTCTATTAAAAACCAACAAACTATGTTCTCAGTCAACTTTGCAACTACAATTCATCATATTTTCAGGAAGGGTCACATGTCGGAACCTTTAGGCAAGTACACATACTCAACCATCATATAGTCTTCTATGATTGCTAACACTCACCGCATACCCATGAGCAAACCGTTTCAACCGGACACATAGAAAGATAGGGGCTTATAATTTTGCCTCCCAACGTATTCACCTCAAGGGTGATGTCAACAATAATGACTCATGCTATCTATATTCAACTGGACATATGTGCCTAGATATTTCCTCACCACATGATATTTGCCAAAGGAGAAAATAAAAAGGAATAGAGAGAAAACTTTGACTGTTTGCATAAGAGTAAAAGATAGGCCCTTCGCAGAGGGAAGTAGAGGTTGCCATGCACTTATTTGTTTGTATGATCAACCCCTTAATGCAAAAGAAAGGAACGTTGCATTAGCCCTTGTGATAGCGACCTTTATTATACAGTCTGTCGCTTTTATGCTTCACCATCACAAGTTCGTGCAATGCTCAATTTTCTCTTACACTAAATGATCTCACACTTTTAGAAGCATTTTTATTGCCTTTTTGCTCCGATGACAACTTACTTGAGGGATCTTGCTCAATCCATGGGTAGGTATGGTGGACTCTTGAAAATAAGATTTGGGTCTAATGGTTTTTGGAGGCACAAGTAGTATCTCTACTTAGTGTGGAATTTTTGGCTAGCAAAGGTAGGGGCAAGCACCACATGTTAAAGGATCTATGAAAATATGACTTCTATGTGAATATAATCAAACATAGACCATTAGGTTGTCTTCCTTGTCCAACGTCAACAATTTTGGCATATAATATTTTGATGAGGGCTCACAATCACAAAAGATTTCTAGGATAGTATAGTTATATGTGAATCGTCCCTTCCCTTATTAATTCTTTCATGAGTTGCATCATTGACTAATGCTATGTTTGTCAAACTCTAATAAAATTTTCTACTTATAATTTTTCTTATGTGGTGTCATCACCTACCATAAGATTTAGCATATGATATTTTTCATTTATTTCCTTTCTTTTTTATTGTTTCCTTTCTTTTAAATGCAACAAGGAAATAAAGAAAGCAAAAACTCAAACTAACTTTATTATATATCTCGCACACGATTACTAGGATAGATCACTAAGCAAACTCTCGAAAAGAAAGGATCAAACTAAACTTTTATTCATCTAAAGCAAAAGATCAAACTAAAATAAGTAAAGGCAAAAGATAGTGGGGATGATACGATACCAGGGTACCTCCCCCAAGCTTGGCGGAAGCCAACGGGAGTGCCCATGCCCGATACTCAACTCTCTTTTGGTGATGAAGAAAGAAGGTGGTGGTGATATTAATTGTGCCTACTCTTTTTCATATTGTAGTTGAGGAGGGAAATTTCCTCTCTTAAATCATCGACTTCCAGCTCCAGCTTTAAGTTCTTGTCACATAAATCCCCTTTGCTTTTCTGCCAAAAACAAAAAGGCATAGATTGGTTTTTAGACCAGTTAGTTCTCTTATGGAGACTTGACTTCTTGAACTCCACGTGCATATCCCCAGGTTGAGGTAGAGGGACATCCTCTTCCTCCGAGCTTGAATCATCGATCCTCATCAAGTGAGCGTCCTCCTCGTCATCTGTAGTTCGACCATAGGGAGATAGGTCCCCATAGGTCTTTGGATCAGCAACGAGATGTGAGACATAGCTCTTTCTATCGGAATCTTGGGACGACATATTTTCAGAACTACGCAGAAAACAGTGAGAAAGAAGAACAGAAGATTTCTCCGCGATACGGTGGACAATAGGTTCGGGGGGTATATAAAGATTTTTTTATCTTGGCAAACAAGCAAACTATAGAAAAACGGAGCCCAGAAGGTACCCGAGGTGGGCACAACCCACCTGGGCGCGCCTGGAAAACTAGGCATGTTGGGTTCTATGGTAGTGTGCGTCGACTGCAAATTAAAATTTTCCTACGCGCAGAACAACCAAGAACATGCTACGGGAGATGGATCACAGTTTGTTACCATGAGACGCGTTGTGTCGTGCAGCAGAAGAAGAGTTGGTGCGGCGCGTTCGCGTGGATCGTCTCCTCCTCGTCCTATCTCTCTCGAACAGCTGGTCGCCGAATCCCACATACAAGTTTGCCGGAGCGGGGCAAGTGCACCGCCTCTAACGGTATCCGCGCGTGCAGGAGGAACGTCGTGCGGCAGACTACTAGGTCCGATCAGACAACCGACGGCGAGTGGAGGTGTCTATTCGCAACACATGCAAACCCTAGTGAGAGCGCCAAAGCGATCAATCGCATGGGTGTGCAGCACATCCACTTTATATAGGCGTCCATCGTGGGCTCAACACTTGGGCCTCGCACGGACCCTAAAGCCCATAAGTCTACTCAGCCACAATCCGAATACAGCTCGAATCACATCCGACCAGTATCCTCGGATCTGACCTCATAGGTTCCTTCCCTTAAGCGCGCGACCCCTTAGGTTCAAGCCGGCTTGGTTGCAGTTTGGATCACCTCCGAACTGCATGGTTGGTAGCGGGCCCTAGCAAGGCATGCCGAACAACAAGCAGACTATGAAGCTGGTTAGGCGAACCTATACATCATACTTCCATTCCTTTTGCCACACAATGTATGTTGTCGGGCACAAGGTGAGTCTGTCATCCTTGTGCTAGCCCGACCTCTTTCTCGTTCAATTGATGCCGACCACAAACCAGATTATCTCATAATCCTTGTCGCATGGCCATGCTTATCCTGGTTGGATCACACGAGGGCCCCAGAGTATATCTCTCTTGATCGGAGGGGCAAATCACATCTTGCTCGACCATGTCTCGCAACACGGGTCTGGACAAGCCCGAAACCTACCTTTGTAACTACCCAGTCACGGAGTAGCATTTGGTTGGCCCAAAGCAAGTCTGTTACCATCCCGAGTACATGAGCAAGCTCAGGTCTTAGGACATAGAACATATGTTGTACTAGAGACTTAGATATGACATATCGCTGCGTCTCATAGTTGGGTCTGTCTGACTCGGGCCTTATCTTGAGTTGGATCCGACTACGTCGAATCTAACTAGATCCTTCCAAGTCCATATTATCCGGTTAGCATCCAATGCCCCATGGCTAGTGAGACCAAGCCATCGACCGTGTTATATGCTAGTCTAGTTGGCTACACGTCCACATAGCCCTTTCTACTAGGGACCTTTTAGGACAGTCATCATACAATGCACAGTCCCACAAACAAGTCACATAATTGCTGATACACATCATTGATAATGTCCAAGGACTATCTTTATTCATAAACACATAGGAAATATCATCATACATGATTGCATCTAGGGCATATCTCCAACAGTCTCCCACTTGCACTAGAGTCAATCAAATAGACATCGAATGCCCATAGCTCTAATGTTCCCCTCATGCTTGTATTGTGGAAGTGGCTTAGTCAAGGGATCTGCAACATTTGCATCTGTGTGAATTTTGCATAACTCAACATCACCATTCTTTACGATCTTTTGTATCAGGTGATATTTCCGATCTATGTGTCTGGTCTTGTGGTGATCCCTCGTCTCCTTGGCTTTTGCGATGGCACCAGAATTATCACAATAAAGGTCCAACAGTTTTACTGAGGCTGAGAAAATACCAAGATCATCCAGAAAGTTCCGGATCCAAACACCTTCCTTTGCAGCTTCACAAGCCGCGGTGTATTCGGATTCTGTGGTAGAATCGGCCACGGTATCTTGCTTTGAACTTGTAACGCCCCGAGACCGATGTGCCAGGTGTCATGCAGTTATTCGATGTTGTTGCGTTGTCTTTTTTTGCGTGTTGCATTCATCATTGCATCATGTGCATTGCATCATGTCATCATGCCATCATATCTTTTCTTTTCTTACTCAACTAAATAAATTTTATGGATCTTCGATCCATTTAAATCGAGGGAAGGATGACTTCTCTTTATAATATATCCTCCCGATATTAGTGGAGCTATTATAAAATAATCCATTCTTTGGAGTCACCATAACACACTTGCAAAAATCCCAATGCCTTTTATTATTTCAATTCTTGACCTCTAACTTTGCCATATATCCTTTCGTCATTTTCCGGAGCTCCACCTAAATTCTCAACATTTTTTTGGACATTTCTAATTCCTATCCCTTGTTCAAACCTTTTCAATTAAATTCAAATGACTTTGAATTTAATTCTTGCAATCATGTCCAATCCTACTTTTCTTTGACCGGGCGCATTTTTGTGAGTCCGGAGAAATTAACCACATGCCCTAATTCTTCTTCCAACCTTCTCTTGTCTTCTTTCCTTTCTTCTAATTCCCTGTTAATGAAAAGAGAGAGGAGGAAGAGAGAAGCCCAGCCGCCACTTGTGTCCAGCTAGGCCCATTTGGCCCAAGGCCTCCCGCAGCCCACTCCCTAACCTAAACCCTAGCCCGACTCCCTTCTCCCTCTCGTTTTTCCCCTCGCGCCGCCAGGAGAGCCCCCGCGCTCGATCCCATCTTCCCCATCTTCTCGATCCCATCTCCCTTTCGATCTCTTCCCTACTCGCTGCCTCTTTTCCCTCGTCCTCCTCCCAACACTTGCACGCAGAGGAGCAGCTTCCCATTCCCCCGAACCCCTTGTCCACTACCTTGGCCTCCGGCCATGGCGCCCGCACCGACCGCCCAGCAGGCCATGCCCCTGGCCGGAGCCACCTTTCCGCGCCTCCTCCTCACCAAGCTCCCCGTCGCCCAGGCGCCCGAGGAGAGGAGCTCCTCGAGCACCTGCGCCTGCAGCCATCGCGCCCGTCGCCGGCGCCACAAGTCCGCGTCGCCGAGCCCCTCGTCCTGCCGGAGTTGCTCCTTCTGCCGCACGCCCACCGAGCTCCATCGCGCCCGACGCCATCGACCTCGAGCTCCAGTGCCCTGCCTTTGTCCGTGCGCCTGTGACGAAGCTCCGGGAGCAGCCATGGCCGTGGATGCCGCCCGCCGCCTCCAGTCTGAAGCTCCGGCGTGCCCAAGCCTCGGAGTCGACCGGATCGACCTCCCCAAACCCCCGTCGCTGGCCTACCCTATTTCTGCTGCGCCGAACCATGACGACCAGCGCCATCCCCCCTGCTTGCACTCCTGCCGCGCCTTCGTTCCGTCTCCTAGCGAAGGAGATGACTAGCAGCACCCAGCCCCGTTGACCGCTGCACGCGCAGGCCCAGTGCACTCACCATGGTCTCCCCTCCTTGTGTGGGCTGCGCCCCTCTCCATGGCCAAGACCGGGACACCATGAATGTCAAGTTCCTCCACAGGCGCCCGAACGACTACGCGGATTCGCCAAGTACATCTTCTCCAAGACCGGACCGACAAGTACCACGACGTCCGTGAACCACTTCCGTCGCCCCGAAGATGTTGGATTCGTCAAGTACCTCTCCGAAAAACGAACGTGTACCACTACTTCCACGACGCCCGTGAACGTCTACCTCCACGACGACCCGTGAACGTCTACGAGATGTACCACTACCGTCGACCCGTGAACGTCTACTTCCCTCTAAGAACAAGAACCGTCCCGTTTGCACGCTACAAAGGTATAGCCACCGAGATACGTCCGAGAACGAATGATTGTGTTGTATGAGCCGCACCCCTTTGTCTGCACCGTGTCCGTTTTGACACTCGTTTCCATGCTCCTAACCCGTGGGAACCCGGTTACCGGGAGCACCCCACCATTCATCACATGACACGCTCCCGTCACTTTCTTTTGCACCAACGTCTCATTGAGTTGTTGGCGTGGCACCCTTTTTGTTCCGCCATGACGACTAAATGCTTCATAATGCTCATGTCAACTTTTAATAAAAATTGCATAAACTTGTTCATGTCATCCACATCATGATAACAACAATTAATATGTTTAAATTGTTGTTGCAATAAATTACTAATGCATATGGGGATTTACCGGATTTGTTGTTTGTTATATCCGGCCCCATTTAAATTGCTTAGTTAGATAGTTTCTTTTATGCTTCACCTCTTGCCATGCTTAATAACATTTAATATTGTTGGGTACATTACCGGGAGAGAACTAAATAACTTGAATGTGGTGTTTCGTCAATATGCAACTCGTTGCATATTGAGCTCCACTTAATTTGTAGGATTGTTTTGTGCATTTGGTCATGCCATGCTTCATTAAACCGGACATGCATCATACTTGGTTGTGCATCATGCCATGTTTATGTGGTGGTTGTTTACCATGATTGTTTTGCTCCTTTCCGGTGTTGCTTCTTCGGGTTGGTTCCGATAACGTCGCGTTGTGAGGATCCGTTCGTCTACATTCGTTTGTCTTCTCCATGGTCTCGTTCTTCTTCCTTGCGGGATTTCAGGCAAGATGATCATACCCTCGAAATCACTACTATCTTTGCTATGCTAGTTTGCTCGCTCTTTTGCTATGCCAATGCTACGATGCCTACCATTTGCTTGTCAGCCACCCAAATTGCCATGTTCAACCTCTAACCCACCATGTCCTAGCAAACCGTTGATTGGCTATGTTACCGCTTTGCTCAGCCCCTCTTATAGCGTTGTTAGTTGCAGGTGAAGATCGAAGTTTGTTCCTTGTTGGAACATGGAGATGTTGTTCCTTGTTGGAACATGTTTACTTGTTGGGATATCACAATATATCTTACTTAATTAATGCATCTATATACTTGGTAAAGGGTGGAAGGCTCGGCCTTATGCCTGGTGTTTTGTTCCACTCTTGCCGCCCTAGTTTCCGTCATATCGGTGTTATGTTCCCGGATTTTGCATTCCTTACACGGTTGGGCTATTATGGGAACCCCTTGACAGTTCGCCTTAAGTAAAGCTCTTCCAGCAATGCCCAACATTGGTTTTACCATTTGCCACCTAGCCTTTTCTTTTCCCTTGGGAGTCGCGCTCCTGAGGGTCATCATTATTTTACCCCCCCGGGCCAGTGCTCCTCTGAGTGTTGGTCCAACCTGTCAGCTGCCGGTGGCCACCAGGGGCAACTCTGGGTTGGCCTACCCGCACCTAATACAATCTGAGTGTGCCCTGAGAAAGAGATATGTGCAGCTCCTATCGGGATTTGTCGGCACATTCGGGCGGTGTTGCTGGTTTAGTTTTACCCTGTCGAAATGTCTTGTTGTACCGGGATACCGAGTCTGATCGGAATGTCTCGGGTGGAGGTCTATTCCTTCATTGACCGTGAGAGCTTGTGATGGGCTAAGTTGGGACACCCCTGCAGGGATTGAACTTTCGAAAGCCGTGCCCGCGGTTATGGGCAGATGGGAATTTGTTAACGTCCGGTTGTAGAAAACCCGAAGTTGACCTTAATTAAAATACATCAACCGTGTGTGTAACCGTGATGGTCTCTTTCCGGCGGAGTCCGGGAAGTGAACACGGTGTTGGAGTTATGCTTGACGTAGGTTGCTATAGGATCACTTCTTGATCATACTCTTATCGACCGTGCTTTGCCTTCTCTTCTCGCTCTCATTTGCGTATGTTAGCCACCATATATGCTAGTCGCTTGCTGCAGCTCCACCTCATTACTCCATCCTTCCTATAAGCTTAAATAGTCTTGATCTCGCGGGTGCGAGATTGCTGAGTCCTCGTGGCTCACAGATACTTCCAAAACCAGCTTGCAGGTGCCGACGAGTCTGTGCAGATGACGCAACCAAGCTCAGGAGGAGCTCGATGAAGATCTTGTCCTTTATGTTGTTTCGTGTTAGTTGATCAGTAGTGGAGCCCAGTTGGGGTCGATCGGGGACCTTTGTCGCATTTGGGGTTCTTCTTTTATTTTGGTTCCGTAGTCGGACCTTGATTGTATCTGGATGATGTAATGCTTATTCATGTAATTGTGTGAAGTGGCGATTGTAAGCCAACTATGTATCCTTTTCCTTATTGTATTACATGGGTTGTGTGAAGATTACCTCACTTGCGACATATGCCTTCAATGCGATTATGCCTCTAAGTCGTGCCTCGACACGTGGGAGATATAGTCGCATCGAGGGCGTTACAAGTTGGTAATCAGAGCCTTCCCCGACCTTAGGAGCCCCATTGCTTGATCGTTGTTAGCAGCCGAGTTTGTGTCTAGAAAAATGTTTTGAGTCATTTAGGAATTATATATCGGAGAGTTTAGGAATTCTTTTTACTCCCCAGTCTCTTCATCGCTCTGGTAAGGCATCCTGACGTAGAGTTTTGACTCTTCTCTTCTCAAATTTCACTAAAAAATTTTAGGATCACGCGGGTATCTTGGAATCGTTCCGATGGTTTTATGATGAGAACATTGTCTTGGTGCCTCCTGTCAGGGGTTTAGTGTGTCAGGACCCCGACTCAATGCCACATCGATCTAGCATGTAACACCTCATATCACTTTGCGGCCTCACGCACGGTATTCCACGGGTGTCGCCTTACCTTAGCCCGGGACCGTTTGCGTCTTTTGGCACACGTATATGACAGTGTCGCTAGCATCCATATGATAAGGAGCCCGGGCTGACATGGCTAGTCGTAAACCCAAAGTGGCACAGACTTAGAGGGACAGGCATCCATGACCCAGCATCGAACGTGTCGGTCATCAGCGAGTGAAACCAGACTGTAGCACTGGGCTAGCAGGACTCCGGTGAACCGGGCTGTAGCGGGCTAACAGGACTCCGGTATTCATCGCGTGACATTTCCCCGAAGGGACAGACACAGGAACGAAGAAGGACACATGCCGGCCAGCCTAAGTGTTCCGGAGCAGTAGCAAGCTACCATGGCTCGGTGGAAACACTAGGAGACATTTCCCCGTAAGAGAGGCTACTAAAGATAAACAACTAGATGGTCAGATCCCACACATACCAAGCATTTCAATAACATACACACAATATGCTCGATATGTGCAATACAACATGGCATCACAAAATGACTCTACGACTCAAGTAGTTTATTCAATAGGCTCCGAGGAGCGAGATATTACAAACATGGGTCTCATGACCCAACACTCAGAGCATACAAGTCAAAGCACAAGCGGAAGCTATCATGTCTGAGTACAGACAACTATAAATGAAAAAGGCTGAGAAGCCTGACTATCTATCAGATCCTGCCGAGGGCACAAGATCGTAGCTGAGGTATCAAGCTAAACGTCGAAGACCACGCGGAAATACTAGTGAGACTGAAGTCTCTCTGCAAAAACATAAAATAGGCAAACGTGAGTACAAATGTACCCAGCAAGACTTACATCAGAACTATCTACATATGCATCATTATCAACAAAGGGATGGTGGGGTTTAACTGCAGCAAGCCAGCTTTGACTCGGTGGCTATCCTGAACTACGACTGCAATGTAACTCTTTGAGGTGGCGCACACGAGTCCACATATTCACCATATCAATACACCACTATGGACCCGCTCCCGTCTCCCTACGAGAACGCCATCCATAGCACTCACGCTTATCTTGCGTATTTTAGAGTATCCACTTTCACTTGTCTATGAACTGATATAAGCAACCCAGAAGTCCTTTTCCGCGGACACGGCTATTCGAATAGATTAGGTTAACCCTGCAGGGGGTACTTCTTCACACACGCTCTCACCACTTACCGCCGTTTACACGACATGTACTCGGCAACCTTCAAGCGGAAGCCCAACGTGGGTGTCGGCCACGACCTACCTAATCACCTAAGTCCCTAGTCCAGGTTTATCGCCTATTCGGGTTCCATCCATGAGGAGATCCGGCCGGAGTTTCGCTCACAGCCCCAAACGATGTGAACAGGGTTCCCGAGACACCAAACGGGCGCCCGGTACACCGTGCCACGTGCCTACCGCATCACAGCCCACCCCTACGGTCAGCGCTGCCCACGGCCTCCAGCATACTACAAACACCAGAAACTACTTGCAACTCCTGGACAGAGGACAAGGGTGATCGAGAAGCCGAGAGGGTCCATTGGTTTCGGGCCCAATGCGTGGTAGTAGCTGAATCATGGATCACAAACACAGAACTCAGTTCCTAAGGACGGCTGCAATGAGACAACCCACCATGTACTCCTACATGGCCTCTCACCGCTACCTTTACCAAATCGTGTTCACACACTTAGCTCACACACAGTAGGACAGGTTCACACGCCTCTGATTCATCCCCGATGAATCAGACCTGACTCAACTCTAAGCAGTAGCAGGCATGACAAACAAACATGAATGAGTAGACAACAGGGCTCAAACAACTCCTACTCATGCTAGTGGGTTTCATCTATTTACTGTGGAATGACAGGTCATGCAGAGGATAAAGGGGTTCAGCTACCGCAGCAAGTAACAGATGAATCGATGTTGTCCTAATGCAGTAAAAGAGAGCAGGAGCGAGAGGGTGGGATTTTATCGGAATGAACAAGGGGGTTTTGCTTGCCTGGCACTTCTGAAGATAACATTGAGTCTTCATCAGTGTCAACGATCACATCATCGGTATCACGTCTACCGAGAGGGGACAAATACCGGCAACACAGAAGGGAACACAATCAATGCAATGCACAATATGATGCATGATCATGACATGGCAAAATGAATGTGTTATGAGCTAATGCAACTAGCAATAGATTAAATGAAGTTGGTTTGAATACAAGATTCAAATTCAAACTCCATATGTGATTATTTAAATGCCCTTTAATTGATTTGTGCTAAACAGCAGCTATAAGTTGTTCTAACATGCATGAAAATGGTACAGATGGATTCCTTGAATTTTTCTGATAATTTTTCATATATAATTTATTTAATTTGGAGTTACGGTTAATTTTCTATGATTTATTGAAGTTTTAGGCATTTTTTGGAATTTCCTGAATATTTAGAAATAAAATAATTCCAGAAAATGAATTATGGCGTCAGCATGACCTCATGCTGACCTCAGCAGGTCAACGGGCGGTCCAGGTCAAACCTGACGTGTGGGGTCCACACGTCAGTGACAGGGGGGGTTAACCGGGGTTAATTTGATTTAATTAAAAGGTTAGGGGGGTCGGGCCCACTGGTCAGTGTCAGGATTAATTAACAGAGTTGATTAAATTTAAACTAATCCTAAACTAGAATTAGTCAGGGCCGGGCCCACATGTCATTGACCCAGGGGAGGTCAAACCCCGGTCAAATGGCCCAAACAGGCCGGCGGCTCAACGCCGGCGGCAACAGGCACGGCGGAGGGCTTCGGGATCGCTCCTTCGGCGACCATTCGGGCGGCGGAGAGGCTCTACGGGTAGCTGGGAGGGCGCCGCGTCTTCCTGTGGAGTCGGTTGGGGTCGGGGCGGCCGGAATCGGCGCCGGCGTCGACCTAGGTGGCCGCCGGAGTTCGGCCAAGGTCGAACGCGGCGCTGCGGTGCACTAGAGGGGAAACGGAAAGGCTCTGTGGGCTCCTGGGAGGGCGGCGAACTCGGTAACGTGCTCGGGCGCTAGCTGGGGTGACCCTGGCCATGGCAGCGCCATGGCCGGCGGCGAGGAGCAATCGGCTCCGGTGAGAAGGCGGCTGGAATGCGGGAACGAGCGCGGGGAGAAGGGGAAATGGAAGAGGAGCTCACAGCGAGGTCGATGAGCAGCTCGGTGGTCTCGGGGAGGCGGCGGAGGCGGCGAATTGACCGCGGCGAACTTCGGTGGCCGGCGACGGAAACGGCGATGGTGGCGGCGTTGCAGCACGTCCGGGAGGTCCGTAGCTCAACGAGGAGGTGGAGGGGGTTGTGGCGGAGCTCGGAAGCGGGTCGGGGAGGCGAGGGGAGGCCAGTGGCTACGGTGATGCCCGTCGGCGGCGGCGGTGGTTCTCGGGGAGAGGGAGAGAGAGCAGGGGGAGAAGAGGAGGGCGAGGGAGAGTGAGAGCGGTGCGGGGCAGCTGCGTGGCTTCGTCCGGGGCATCGAGGGAGTCCGGGGGAAGCAGGAGGTGGCCAGCAGGGGGGAGGTGGCGCGCGCGCGTGCCGGCGAGCGTTGGGCACACGCCCTCTTCCTTTTGTCCGAGGAGGAAGACGACAGGGAAGGCGCGGGTGGGCTGGGCCGGCCAGGGGGGGAGCTGGGCCGGCTGGTGGGCTGCACGGGTGAGGCCAGGTAGACTTCACTCCTTTTATTTTTTTCCTCTCTGTTTTGTTTTAACTCTGTTTTCTATTTTGCAGGTTTGTTTTGAATTTGGTTTTGAAACCAATTCAATTTATTTTGCTTCTGACAATATTTTTAGGAGCTAAAAGAATTAAAACAATGCTCCACAAAATATTTCAGAATTATTGGACCTATATTTATTTAACAGTAGATATAAGTCCAATTCAAATAGCTATGATTTAAATTCAAAGTCCCAAAAATAAATCCTTAAAAATGTTCAATATTTTGGTTGGGACCAGAACCCTTACCAAAAATTATCAAACATTTAAGAAGAGCCATTTGGAGCAATGAATAAGATTTCTAGGGTTTTTGCCCCTCTTTTATTTAGGGTTTTGAGGCTTCCAATAATTCCCTCAGTTCAAATTTTCAGAATTTAAATATGATGCACACATGAGCTAGCCTAGAGCACTACCAGCAGCTAGGGATGTGACAACTCACCCCCACTAAACAAGAATCTCGTCTCGAGATTCAAGCGTAGGGTAAGGTGAAGGGGAAACGCAACTAGTATAATCTTCACGATCCAGGGTGCACTTCAGTTGAACGTTGATTTGAACACCATCTTTGTCTTGTCGTCTTGCTCTGAGAAATCCTGTCAACATGACATGGAGGGAAGAAGGAGACTTTAGAAGGACTGATCTTTCGAAGATCGAACCACTCAGGATTAACCCACGGAATGGAACATAGCAACATCTCTCGAGCTGAGAGACGAAGCACACCTCTAGAGGAATGGAGTGGAGCAGGTGACGAGGTTCACTAGGTAGACAACAATTCCACACTTAAGAGGGTGGTAAACGATTGTCCACATAGCGAGGAGTTAAGTTGCCATGATACCACGACGAAACATCCTGGAGGGGGGTGATTCGTAGATTATTATCTTAAGTGGCAAAAAGAATTACCTTTGATTCAGAGATCATTGAAACTCTTTATACCAGCTTAAGGCAAATCATAATCGATCATTTAGAGGGGTTCGGTAGAATGGCATACTCAAACTTGGATGATGTGGATTACCTTGTTGAAGACAACGTAATGGATGAATTTTGCTTACCACCGGAAATGGAAGAGAGCCATGGTAGAATGGCACATTAGCGGTGCAAGCTGGGAACAAAATGCAAATGCTGGGAATGATTCTGGTAACTAGGGAAGAACCCAACAAAAGAGAGTGAATTCACTGTTTGAAAAGGTCGTAGCATTTGCCGAGGAAACTGAGAGGAATCCCAGTTAGAGATGATGATAACACGTAGCGCTTGTGCGTGCTCTCAAGAACTTGAGCCTTTCCATATTCATCAAGGTTTTACCAACATCCGTGTCAAGGATCCTGGCAACACAACTTGCTACCATGATGAATGATGATGGATGATGCAGATGCAAAGGAAGATAACACCTTCTCAGATTTCACCTTAGCGAGGCCAAGGAAACAAAATCTGGATGATCGACCGAGAGACATTTAGCACTCCGCTTCTAATGTTCTCCTTGATGTGCTAGTGTAACCCATTCATAGAAATGGTTTGATATCTAGAACATCAAGTAAAAAGGTCGGACTTCGGGAGCACAAGAATCCATAAGGAACAATTAGGGAGGTAAATCCTACAAAATCCTTATGGGGAGGTGGCCAACTTCCTCAATCAAGATACTACAATAATAGGTCTACCGGATGGGTGTGTTGGCCACGACATCCACCTTACCGGTTATCGAGAGACCAATATTATAGTTCTTGGGAAATGTTCCAACCATCATATCTGCCTGAGATTCAGATCTGGTTGGTGTCAGGATATTCCAGACTCATCGAGTCTAGGAAGGAAAACGAAAGTTTGCAACACAAATCGACGAGAAGACGTTGCGAGATTCTCGGGAAATGAACTACGATAGTAAGCTCCAAAACATGAGCTGGTTCTGCTACAAACATGTGAACACGTTGTCCCAGTCAAGCATGACCACGAAGTAGTCTTATAATAAAACACTACCGAGTTCAGGAGGGGGAACCATCAACGAGGGTATCGAAGTTCTTTCATAAGTCCGGATTAGCTCTTATGAAGGAACTCCTTCTCCTTGAACAAATCAATCAGTGGCTTGGTGTGCTAGGGATGCATATAGATTGAAGGTTGCAAGTCTTCAAACCACAGCATTCTTCGCACGTGTGCATGACTGATTTGGAATGATTCCAAAGAAAGCAACATTGACTTTCTCGAATCCACGGCGGCAACTTGCATCAGATGCACATGAATTAAAGGAAGTCACTACCTTCATCCAAACATATGCTTCATGAGCTAGCATGAACAAATGCTTTCAAAAGTTTCCAACACTAGCTTAATGTTCAGCAAAATTATGGAGAAGACAAGGATGTTGTCAATGGGCACAACAACAATTCATCTGGGTTTCCTTTTAAAAGGAATTCCATAGTTAAGTGAACAAGTGATAGCATTGGTCAGACCTAAAAGATATAATGGTGTATGCTCGAGGGATCAACCACGAATAAGACAACATTACGAGCATCGTTGGTACTGATTTGATTTGACGATAGCCCACACTCAAATCAAAGGATTGATAAGACAATAGGTCCAGCAACTGATCACAAGGACCAATCGATGAAGATATCATCTTTCCTCAACACACACTACACAAGATTATCCCTTTGGAACGAACTAAGTCAGGCAAGCTTTTATCCTCCAACTCTCCAAGTTGTTGTCTAGCTTAACCAACTAGCTCAGGGATATCTAACACCGATTCTTGGAGAGAAGGTGGTTCACAAGAAACCAACTTGATCACGAACTCAACATAGCGGTCAGGTGACAACCCGGTAACACCTCCAAGAAGATATTTGGAAAGTCACGAACCACCGGTATGTTACTAAGCTCGAGAACAATCTTGCTTTTGAGGGCAAGACGATATGATCAAATGAGTGAGGACTTGACAAGATCCTAACTCATCAATCGAAGGGTGCACCGAAATAAGGACTAGGTAGCACGATCAGTCTTAGAAGGATGATTCGAAAACCAACATACTAAGAATGAAATTATTATCCTTTAACTACCAAGCAACGAAGTTGCTGGGAGTATTGATTTCACACATCACAATTCATTTGTCGGTATTCCGGTTGCATCAACACGAGGGCCGAGGAATGAACAGTGATGGCAAGAAGTATCATTGTACCAAGAGTTCATGGGATGGTGTGCAATTCCTATAACAATCTCGATATAAAATATGTAATACTCCAAGGTAGAGCAGAACCAAAAGCTGGATTGGCATTTGATCTGCGGAATACAACTACTTTGACCCAATCCTAGATATGGAAGAGGTACTGGAGTTTGTTTCTCCTAGTCATTCCGGAATAGAATGGCTTGACAGACCACAAGAGTCATAGGCATCGATGAACGAACGCACGCATACTCTTGACTATCAATTGATAGACGAGGGTCAGAATGCAACTAAAGAGAACAACTCAAAGGAACATATAACTTTCTGAGTTGTGGATGCATAGATTAGTATGTCGAACCAAGTTCAACATATTTCTTCCGGATAACCCATGCAGAAAGGTAGAACTGGCAGAGTCACGATTTATGAATGGAGAACTCCTCAAGAGTACTCTAATTGTGATTTTTTTGATCCAATAAACATCTGCCATAAGTAGTTCATGGTATTTGGAAGAAGAAGAAACCACGGACTTCAAGGACTATCGCAAAGGTTACTAATATCCTAAAGGCACTAGCAATTACTATCAACATGAAGTAGATAGAGTGAATCTCGGGTTCAGAACCCAGGAGTAGAATACCTACTACTAAGTAGCATCACGGGATGCTTCCGAGAATAAAGGCCAGAATCTTCACACTAGGACACAAATCATGGCTAGACCACTAGATGATCTCCTAAGCACTTAGGGTCATAGTAATAATTCCAACATATATGTCGAGGCAATAATTACCTCAACACACCGATTAGTGTGGTTAATCTGGCCCATGGGAACATCGGAAACAGAAGGAAGGGATTTGCAAATGCATCGGACTATTTAGAAACCTGGGATGACTCGGACAGCATAACGGCTGTAAATGCTCAGAAAAGACTTGAGACATTCACAAAAATGGTGGCATAACCACTCAGAAGCACAATATCAAGGTTTCGAGATCAACAATTAACATACGGAAGTAGTAGGAACTGAACTAAGACTTAAATCCAACAATCTTATAAGTCCACTGATTAGTAACACGTGATCCTAATAGAATGAAGAGATAGCCTAGTTCTTAATCCCCGTAGAAGAGAAGATGACGACTCAGATCAGAAGGCCATGAGGTATAAGGAGTAAAAAGAGCCTTACGTTCCATCCCACAATCAATTCCCTTATATAACTAAAGAATTTCTAGACTCAACTTCGACCAGTTTGGCTTGGTAATCCTACAGGCAGTCAAGCTCTGATACCAACGCTGTCAGGACCCCGACTCAATGCCACATCGATCTAGCATGTAACACCTCATATCACTTTGCGGCCTCACGCACGGTATTCCACGGGTGTCGCCTTACCTTAGCCCGGGACCGTTTGCGTCTTTTGGCACACGTATATGACAGTGTCGCTAGCATCCATATGATAAGGAGCCCGGGCTGACATGGCTAGTCGTAAACCCAAAGTGGCACAGACTTACAGGGACAGGCATCCATGACCCAGCATCGAACGTGTCGGTCATCAGCGAGTGAAACCAGGCTGTAGCACTGGGCTAGCAGGACTCCGGTGAACCGGGCTGTAGCGGGCTAACAGGACTCCGGTATTCATCGCGTGACATTTCCCCGAAGGGACAGACACAGGAACGAAGAAGGACACATGCCGGCCAGCCTAAGTGTTCCGGAGCAGTAGCAAGCTACCATGGCTCGGTGGAAACACTAGGAGACATTTCCCCGTAAGAGAGGCTACTAAAGATAAACAACTAGATGGTCAGATCCCACACATACCAAGCATTTCAATAACATACACACAATATGCTCGATATGTGCAATACAACATGGCATCACAAAATGACTCTACGACTCAAGTAGTTTATTCAATAGGCTCCGAGGAGCGAGATATTACAAACATGGGTCTCATGACCCAACACTCAGAGCATACAAGTCAAAGCACAAGCGGAAGCTATCATGTCTGAGTACAGACAACTATAAATGAAAAAGGCTGAGAAGCCTGACTATCTATCAGATCCTGCCGAGGGCACAAGATCGTAGCTGAGGTATCAAGCTAAACGTCGAAGACCACGCGGAAATACTAGTGAGACTGAAGTCTCTCTGCAAAAACATAAAATAGGCAAACGTGAGTACAAATGTACCCAGCAAGACTTACATCAGAACTATCTACATATGCATCATTATCAACAAAGGGATGGTGGGGTTTAACTGCAGCAAGCCAGCTTTGACTCGGTGGCTATCCTGAACTACGACTGCAATGTAACTCTTTGAGGTGGCGCACACGAGTCCACATATTCACCATATCAATACACCACTATGGACCCGCTCCCGTCTCCCTACGAGAACGCCATCCATAGCACTCACGCTTATCTTGCGTATTTTAGAGTATCCACTTTCACTTGTCTATGAACTGATATAAGCAACCCAGAAGTCATTTTCCGCGGACACGGCTATTCGAATAGATTAGGTTAACCCTGCAGGGGGTACTTCTTCACACACGCTCTCACCACTTACCGCCGCTTACACGACATGTACTCGGCAACCTTCAAGCGGAAGCCCAACGTGGGTGTCGGCCACGACCTACCTAATCACCTAAGTCCCTAGTCCAGGTTTATCGCCTATTCGGGTTCCATCCATGAGGAGATCCGGTCGGAGTTTCGCTCACAGCCCCAAACGATGTGAACAGGGTTCCCGAGACACCAAACGGGCGCCCGGTACACCGTGCCATGTGCCTACCGCATCACAGCCCACCCCTACGGTCAGCGCTGCCCACGGCCTCCAGCATACTACAAACACCAGAAACTACTTGCAACTCCTGGACAGAGGACAAGGGTGATCGAGAAGCCGAGAGGGTCCATTGGTTTCGGGCCCAATGCGTGGTAGTAGCTGAATCATGGATCACAAACACAGAACTCAGTTCCTAAGGACGGCTGCAATGAGACAACCCACCATGTACTCCTACATGGCCTCTCACCGCTACCTTTACCAAATCGTGTTCACACACTTAGCTCACACACAGTAGGACAGGTTCACACGCCTCTGATTCATCCCCGATGAATCAGACCTGACTCAACTCTAAGCAGTAGCAGGCATGACAAACAAACATGAATGAGTAGGCACAACAGGGCTCAAACAACTCCTACTCATGCTAGTGGGTTTCATCTATTTATTGTGGAATGACAGGTCATGCAGAGGATAAAGGGGTTCAGCTACCGCAGCAAGTAACAGATGAATCGATGTTGTCCTAATGTAGTAAAAGAGAGCAGGAGCGAGAGGGTGGGATTTTATCGGAATGAACAAGGGGGTTTTGCTTGCCTGGCACTTCTGAAGATAACATTGAGTCTTCATCAGTGTCAACGATCACATCATCGGTATCACGTCTACCGAGAGGGGACAAATACCGGCAACACAGAAGGGAACACAATCAATGCAATGCACAATATGATGCATGATCATGACATGGCAAAATGAATGTGTTATGAGCTAATGCAACTAGCAATAGATTAAATGAAGTTGGTTTGAATACAAGATTCAAATTCAAACTCCATATGTGATTATTTAAATGCCCTTTAATTGATTTGTGCTAAACAGCAGCTATAAGTTGTTCTAACATGCATGAAAATGGTACAGATGGATTCCTTGAATTTTTCTGATAATTTTTCATATATAATTTATTTAATTTGGAGTTACGGTTAATTTTCTATGATTTATTGAAGTTTTAGGCATTTTCTGGAATTTCCTGAATATTTAGAAATAAAATAATTCCAGAAAATGAATTATGGCGTCAGCATGACCTCATGCTGACCTCAGCAGGTCAACGGGCGGTCCAGGTCAAACCTGACGTGTGGGGTCCACACGTCAGTGACAGGGGGGGTTAACCGGGGTTAATTTGATTTAATTAAAAGGTTAGGGGGGTCGGGCCCACTGGTCAGTGTCAGGATTAATTAACAGAGTTGATTAAATTTAAACTAATCCTAAACTAGAATTAGTCAGGGTCGGGCCCACATGTCATTGACCCAGGGGAGGTCAAACCCCGGTCAAATGGCCCAAACAGGCCGGCGGCTCAACGCCGGCGGCAACAGGCACGGCGGAGGGCTTCGGGATCGCTCCTCCGGCGACCATTCGGGCGGCGGAGAGGCTCTACGGGTAGCTGGGAGGGCGCCGCGTCTTCCTGTGGAGTCGGTTGGGGTCGGGGCGGCCGGAATCGGCGCCGGCGTCGACCTAGGTGGCCGCCGGAGTTCGGCCAAGGTCGAACGCGGCGCTGCGGTGCACTAGAGGGGAAACGGAAAGGCTCTGTGGGCTCCTGGGAGGGCGGCGAACTCGGTAACGTGCTCGGGCGCTAGCTGGGGTGACCCTGGCCACGGCAGCGCCATGGCCGGCGGCGAGGAGCAATCGGCTCCGGTGAGAAGGCGGCTGGAATGCGGGAACGAGCGCGGGGAGAAGGGGAAATGGAAGAGGAGCTCACAGCGAGGTCGATGAGCAGCTCGGTGGTCTCGGGGAGGCGGCGGAGGCGGCGAATTGACCACGGCGAACTTCGGTGGCCGGCGACGGAAACGGCGATGGTGGCGGCGTTGCAGCACGTCCGGGAGGTCCGTAGCTCAACGAGGAGGTGGAGGGGGTTGTGGCGGAGCTCGGAAGCGGGTCGGGGAGGCGAGGGGAGGCCAGTGGCTACGGTGATGCCCGTCGGCGGCGGCGGTGGTTCTCGGGGAGAGGGAGAGAGAGCAGGGGGAGAAGAGGAGGGCGAGGGAGAGTGAGAGCGGTGCGGGGCAGCTGCGTGGCTTCGTCCGGGGCATCGAGGGAGTCCGGGGGAAGCAGGAGGTGGCCAGCAGGGGGGAGGTGGCGCGCGCGCGTGCCGGCGAGCGTCGGGCACACGCCCTCGTCCTTCTGTCCGAGGAGGAAGACGACAGGGAAGGCGCGGGTGGGCTGGGCCGGCCAGGGGGGGGAGCTGGGCCGGCTGGTGGGCTGCACGGGTGAGGCCAGGTAGACTTCACTCCTTTTATTTTTTTCCTCTCTGTTTTGTTTTAACTCTGTTTTCTATTTTGCAGGTTTGTTTTGAATTTGGTTTTGAAACCAATTCAATTTATTTTGCTTCTGACAATATTTTTAGGAGCTAAAAGAATTAAAACAATGCTCCACAAAATATTTCAGAATTATTGGACCTATATTTATTTAACAGTAGATATAAGTCCAATTCAAATAGCTATGATTTAAATTCAAAGTCCCAAAAATAAATCCTTAAAAATGTTCAATATTTTGGTTGGGACCAGAACCCTTACCAAAAATTATCAAACATTTAAGAAGAGCCATTTGGAGCAATGAATAAGATTTCTAGGGTTTTTGCCCCTCTTTTATTTAGGGTTTTGAGGCTTCCAATAATTCCCTCAGTTCAAATTTTCAGAATTTAAATATGATGCACACATGAGCTAGCCTAGAGCACTACCAGCAGCTAGGGATGTGACATAGTGGAAGTGTCCCGGGGAGTTGAGCTCTGAGGTGTTGTCATCATAATTTTATCGTTGCAGTTCTGGAATACCTGAGTTTAGTACGCCGACATCGAAAATCTCTTTTATGCAGTTGTTGGTGAGATAACCCCGATAACCCAGTACTGAGGTGAGTACGGGAGTATCGCCATAACTTGTATAACGGATGATTTTCGAAGGTTGAGGTAGATGATTTCCGAAGGTTTCTTGGTTATGTGTTGAAGGATGGATACAGCTGGATGTAGGATTTGCTAGTTTGGGTGAGATATTATGCTTCCCCTGTATCCCCAACACCTGATTGCATAACCGGAAAATTTCGGGAGTTTCATAGGTGGGAATCAAGTAGCTCTTAGGATATCTTTCCGACAGATGTATGATATGAAATTGGGGTTCGACGTCAAGTGGTCCGCCTTTCCACGGTCGTTTTTACAGTGGTCTCGTTGTGTCTTAAAGAGTCCTTGGCTATGCCGACTCGGGGACGCTTCGTATGTCATGTGCACTGCCTTGTACATGATGGTGCTGTACGATCGAGCCCGTGTAGGCCCCACCACGAAAACTTCGGACGAAATCTCTATCATATGTTTGTTCCGGCTTATTCTGCAAGCCAGTCCTTTGTTTTTGTTTTGAGTTGTGGTATTCGAGTTGCTTCAATGTCAAGTGTTGATTCCATACCTTTCCGAAATGGTGTCCTCATATTCCTATGTGAATACTAATCCTTCTTGATCATCGAGTTTGTCGTGTCAATTCTTTCCAACCGGCGTGCTTCTTCAAGTGGATTCGATCATTTCAACTTCCGCAAGATCAATTATCACTTCTTCTCAACGGTGTTTGTTTCATCCGTCTCCAAGTTGCCTTTGTTTTTCCCGCCCACCCACCCTTTTTCTTCAAGGACTAAGATTTCTTCTTCAAGTATCCATTTTATTGATGGGAAGTTTCTCCATTCTTTTCCGTCAATGTTCTTATCCGGTGATTCTCATGAAGATCCTAATGGAGCTTCAAGTTCGTCATTCCTCATTCCTTTCTCTTCTCCGGTGGATTCAAGTCAAGATTTGTCGATTATATCCCCTTTTTCTCGTCTCAAATACCTTCTCTTGACGGTGCTCCTCATATTTATTCATTTCTCGCTATTCTATTGTTCCGGAGTGCTCAAGATATCTCGAAATTCGTGTTTCCACTCTGCATTCGTTCAAGCTCTTTCGAGATTGGTATCTCATTCAAGTCATTTAATTCAACCGGTGCATTATCTCTCTTCAAATTGTTTAACAGTGTTTTCTTTTGAGTGGGCCCTAACCCACAGGTCTTTTTCCAGGATCTTACCTGACTCTTCTTATTTTCCCGAAGGTATTCTTAAAATTTCTTTTCGAAGTTTGACGTAAGAATGAGTTATCATCAGTCAAATGCCATCTCCTAGATCTTTCACAATTATTTTCATCGTTGGCTCAACCTCTTCGTTTTGATTCTTTCGGAGTGTCTAAATAATTCTTGGTGGTGTTTCGCGTTGTCATTCTCATCATTTGAAGACCGAAGAAGAGTTTCTCTTTAATCTTGCTCTATTCTCTTCAAGATTCATGGTGCTAGCTTGTTGCCATCCTCTCATAATTGTTTTCGATTGTGAGAATCTTTTTCACCCATCTGGAGTAATTCAAGAGTCTTCTCAGTTTGATTATCCGGAGTCCATCAATTCAGATTTATTCATTCTCAGTTTGCAGTTATCATTCTCCGATCTTACCGGTGCCTTGTTCAAGTGATCTTTAATCGGTTCATGCTCTCTTCGTCTCATGTATCTAAATACCCTAAAGTATCTTCATTCATTTTGCAATTCTTCCCGGTGATTTGTGCATTTGCTACGTTCAATTTCAATTCTTACGGTGGTTCGTTCAAGAGTTCTCTTTCTTTGTTATCATATCAATTCATTCGTTCTTTCCAAATCCTACCGGTGGTTCGTTGAAGACCTTCTCAAGTTTACGCCATATCTCTCTTAATCCTTTCTACAAGAATAAGTGGTATGCCAAATCCGTTGCTTGTCATCAATTTAAATTGGTGAAGGATACGCATAACATAATTCTTATTCTGGTTTCATCCAAGTGATTAATCCTTTCCTTCAGAGTTTGTCCAGGAGGAATAAATTCTTGGCTGCTTGTTGTTCATCTTTCTTCCGGAGTTCTAAGTTTTCCGCATTATCTCGTCGCGAAACTCCATCTGAATCATCGCAAGGCTTCACCTTGTGTTTCAACTTCTCTTTCTTTTTATCATCCTTTTATTACCGGAGTTCTTCATGGAGGCTCTACATGGTGGTTCATCAAGGATTCCTTTCATTCTTCAATTGTTCTTCAGGTTTTCTCTCGAAGTTATGACCCGCCAAGCTATACTCTAAAATAAACATGGTGCTCAACACATGTTTTGTTTTGAGGAGCTCAAGTATTCTTCATCTTGCATTTCGAAGTGCAATTCTTTCTACCTTATCTTTTGAGGTGGTATTATGTTATTCTTGATAATGTTCCCTTCGTGTTTCATGATTCACAAATTATCAAGAATGAGGTAGTTTAAATCCATTAATCTCGTCATTGGAGTTATCTTGGATTATATTGCACCTTAAGCCTTCCCTAAGGATGGTTGTTATTATGGTGCTTATAAATGATCCAAGTTTCTTCATTTATCCTCCCGGTGAAATAAGTTTCTCGTCTTCTTGTTCATATCAATCCAATCTTGTTTTTCGTAAGTGGCAGGTTGTCACCTCATTATTTGAGATGTACTCCACAAGACCATAGCAAGCTTATCTTTTCGTTGTTGGTTTTCCAACAACTCCGTTCTAGCATTTGTTGTTATCGTGCTCTCTCAAGATCTTGTTTCACTTTGTTCATTCCATTCCACTCTTTCTTCTATTCCGGAGGCATTGTGATGCTCCTCTCTGCAACCCATCTTCTTGTTTTGTCAGGATCATGTTCTTTTCTTGACTTATCCATTCAACCGGAGTGTTGTGTTCCTTTTGCTCAAGTTCTCTCATTTTATCAAGTCTTGCATCTCTGTTCAACCAGAGTGCTGCCCGAATTCTTCCTCTCTGATCTTGTTTTAACCGGAGTGATTTCGAATTCTATCTTGTCCATCAAACTCTTGATTCATGTCTTTGCAACCTTCAAGTCCTCGTAATGTTCCTTGTTCCTCTTTTCTAACGGATTGTTTGCAATCTCGTTCATCTCTGCTGTACTCTTTCTTTTAAATTGCTCAACCTCTCAAGGTTCATGGTTTCACTCATTGGTCAAAGAAGCAACTTAGTTTTACCGCTTCTGTTTCCCTTTCGTTTTCCCTCCGGTGCCATTCTAGATCTCGGGACGAGATCCTCTCGTAGTGGTGGAGTGTTGTAACGCCCCGAGACCGATGTGCCAGGTGTCATGCAGTTATTCGATGTTGTTGCGTTGTCTTTTTTTTGCGTGTTGCATTCATCATTGCATCATGTGCATTGCATCATGTCATCATGCCATCATGTCTTTTCTTTTCTTACTCAACTAAATAAATTTTATGGATCTTCGATCCATTTAAATCGAGGGAAGGATGACTTCTCTTTATAATATATCCTCCCGATATTAGTGGAGCTATTATAAAATAATCCATTCTTTGGAGTCACCATAACACACTTGCAAAAATCCCAATGCCTTTTATTATTTCAATTCTTGGCCTCTAACTTTGCCATATATCCTTTCGTCATTTTCCGGAGCTCCACCTAAATTCTCAACATTTTTTGGACATTTCTAATTCCTATCCCTTGTTCAAACCTTTTCAATTAAATTCAAATGACTTTGAATTTAATTCTTGCAATCATGTCCAATCCTACTTTTCTTTGACCGGGCGCATTTTTGTGAGTCCGGAGAAATTAACCACATGCCCTAATTCTTCTTCCAACCTTCTCTTGTCTTCTTTCCTTTCTTCTAATTCCCTGTTAATGAAAAGAGAGAGGAGGAAGAGAGAAGCCCAGCCGCCACTTGTGTCCAGCTAGGCCCATTTGGCCCAAGGCCTCCCGCAGCCCACTCCCTAACCTAAACCCTAGCCCGACTCCCTTCTCCCTCTCGTTTTTCCCCTCGCGCCGCCAGGAGAGCCCCCGCGCTCGATCCCATCTTCCCCATCTTCTCGATCCCATCTCCCTTTCGATCTCTTCCCTACTCGCTGCCTCTTTTCCCTCGTCCTCCTCCCAACACTTGCACGCAGAGGAGCAGCTTCCCATTCCCCCGAACCCCTTGTCCACTACCTTGGCCTCCGGCCATGGCGCCCGCACCGACCGCCCAGCAGGCCATGCCCCTGGCCGGAGCCACCTTTCCGCGCCTCCTCCTCACCAAGCTCCCCGTCGCCCAGGCGCCCGAGGAGAGGAGCTCCTCGAGCACCTGCGCCTGCAGCCATCGCGCCCGTCGCCGGCGCCACAAGTCCGCGTCGCCGAGCCCCTCGTCCTGCCGGAGTTGCTCCTTCTGCCGCACGCCCACCGAGCTCCATCGCGCCCGACGCCATCGACCTCGAGCTCCAGTGCCCTGCCTTTGTCCGTGCGCCTGTGACGAAGCTCCGGGAGCAGCCATGGCCGTGGATGCCGCCCGCCGCCTCCAGTCTGAAGCTCCGGCGTGCCCAAGCCTCGGAGTCGACCGGATCGACCTCCCCAAACCCCCGTCGCTGGCCTACCCTATTTCTGCTGCGCCGAACGATGACGACCAGCGCCATCCCCCCTGCTTGCACTCCTGCCGCGCCTTCGTTCCGTCTCCTAGCGAAGGAGATGACTAGCAGCACCCAGCCCCGTTGACCGCTGCACGCGCAGGCCCAGTGCACTCACCATGGTCTCCCCTCCTTGTGTGGGCTGCGCCCCTCTCCATGGCCAAGACCGGGACACCGTGAATGTCAAGTTCCTCCACAGGCGCCCGAACGACTACGCGGATTCGCCAAGTACATCTTCTCCAAGACCGGACCGACAAGTACCACGACGTCCGTGAACCACTACCGTCGCCCCGAAGATGTTGGATTCGTCAAGTACCTCTCCGAAAAACGAACGTGTACCACTACTTCCACGACGCCCGTGAACGTCTACCTCCACGACGACCCGTGAACGTCTACGAGATGTACCACTACCGTCGACCCGTGAACGTCTACTTCCCTCTACGAACAAGAACCGTCCCGTTTGCACGCTACAAAGGTATAGCCACCGAGATACGTCCGAGAACGAATGCTTGTGTTGTATGAGACGCACCCCTTTGTCTGCACCGTGTCCGTTTTGACACTCGTTTCCATGCTCCTAACCCGTGGGAACCCGGTTACCGGGAGCACCCCACCGTTCATCACATGACACGCTCCCGTCACTTTCTTTTGCACCGACGTCTCATTGAGTTGTTGGCGTGGCACCCTTTTTGTTCCGCCATGACGACTAAATGCTTCATAATGCTCATGTCAACTTTTAATAAAAATTGCATAAACTTGTTCATGTCATCCACATCATGATAACAACAATTAATATGTTTAAATTGTTGTTGCAATAAATTACTAATGCATATGGGGATTTACCGGATTTGTTGTTTGTTATATCCGGCCCCATTTAAATTGCTTAGTTAGATAGTTTCTTTTATGCTTCACCTCTTGCCATGCTTAATAACATTTAATATTGTTGGGTACATTACCGGGAGAGAACTAAATAACTTGAATGTGGTGTTTCGTCAATATGCAACTCGTTGCATATTGAGCTCCACTTAATTTGTAGGATTGTTTTGTGCATTTGGTCATGCCATGCTTCATTAAACCGGACATGCATCATACTTGGTTGTGCATCATGCCATGTTTATGTGGTGGTTGTTTACCATGATTGTTTTGCTCCTTTCCGGTGTTGCTTCCTCGGGTTGGTTCCGATAACGTCGTGTTGTGAGGATCCGTTCATCTACATTCGTTTGTCTTCTCCATGGTCTCGTTCTTCTTCCTTGCGGGATTTCAGGCAAGATGATCATACCCTCGAAATCACTACTATCTTTGCTATGCTAGTTTGCTCGCTCTTTTGCTATGCCAATGCTACGATGCCTACCATTTGCTTGTCAGCCACCCAAATTGCCATGTTCAACCTCTAACCCACCATGTCCTAGCAAACCGTTGATTGGCTATGTTACCGCTTTGCTTAGCCCCTCTTATAGCGTTGTTAGTTGCAGGTGAAGATCGAAGTTTGTTCCTTGTTGGAACATGGAGATGTTGTTCCTTGTTGGAACATGTTTACTTGTTGGGATATCACAATATATCTTACTTAATTAATGCATCTATATAGTTGGTAAAGGGTGGAAGGCTCGGCCTTATGCCTGGTGTTTTGTTCCACTCTTGCCGCCCTAGTTTCCGTCATATCTGTGTTATGTTCCCGGATTTTGCGTTCCTTACACGGTTGGGCTATTATGGGAACCCCTTGACAGTTCGCCTTAAGTAAAGCTCTTCCAGCAATGCCCAACATTGTTTTTACCATTTGCCACCTAGCCTTTTCTTTTCCCTTGGGAGTCGCGCTCCTGAGGGTCATCATTATTTTACCCCCCCGGGCCAGTGCTCCTCTGAGTGTTGGTCCAACCTGTCAGCTGCCGGTGGCCACCAGGGGCAACTCTGGGTTGGCCTACCCGCACCTAAGACAATCTGAGTGTGCCCTGAGAAAGAGATATGTGCAGCTCCTATCGGGATTTGTCGGCACATTCGGGCGGTGTTGCTGGTTTAGTTTTACCCTGTCGAAATGTCTTGTTGTACCGGGATACCGAGTCTGATCGGAATGTCTCGGGTGGAGGTCTATTCCTTCGTTGACCGTGAGAGCTTGTGATGGGCTAAGTTGGGACACCCCTGCAGGGATTGAAATTTCGAAAGCCGTGCCCGCGGTTATGGGCAGATGGGAATTTGTTAACGTCCGGTTGTAGAAAACCCGAAGTTGACCTTAATTAAAATACATCAACCGTGTGTGTAACCGTGATGGTCTCTTTCCGGCGGAGTCCGGGAAGTGAACACGGTGTTGGAGTTATGCTTGACGTAGGTTGCTATAGGATCACTTCTTGATCATACTCTTATCGACCGTGCTTTGCCTTCTCTTCTCGCTCTCATTTGCGTATGTTAGCCACCATATATGCTAGTCGCTTGCTGCAGCTCCACCTCATTACTCCATCCTTCCTATAAGCTTAAATAGTCTTGATCTCGCGGGTGCGAGATTGCTGAGTCCCCGTGGCTCACAGATACTTCCAAAACCAGCTTGCAGGTGCCGATGAGTCTGTGCAGATGACGCAACCAAGCTCAGGAGGAGCTCGATGAAGATCTTGTCCTTTATGTTGTTTCGTGTTAGTTGATCAGTAGTGGAGCCCAGTTGGGGTCGATCGGGGACCTTTGTCGCATTTGGGGTTCTTCTTTTATTTTGGTTCCGTAGTCGGACCTTGATTGTATCTGGATGATGTAATGCTTATTCATGTAATTGTGTGAAGTGGCGATTGTAAGCCAACTATGTATCCTTTTCCTTATTGTATTACATGGGTTGTGTGAAGATTACCTCACTTCCGACATATGCCTTCAATGCGATTATGCCTCTAAGTCGTGCCTCGACACGTGGGAGATATAGTCGCATCGAGGGCGTTACAGAACTCTTCCAGCTCACTGCTCCTTCGTTCATGAGATACACGAATCCTGACTGTGATCGACAATCATCTTTGTTGATATGGAAACTAGCATCGGCATAACCTCTTACGACGAGCTCTTCCTCACCTCCATAAACTAGGAAAATCTCTTTAGTCCTTTTCAGGTACTTTAAAATAGTATTTACCGCTGCCTAGTGACTCTCACCTGGGTTGGCCTGGTATCTACTTGTTAGGCTTATTGCAAAAGCAACATCAGGCCGTGTACATATCATGGCATACATGATGGATCCAATTGCCGAGGCATACGGAATCCGACTCATCCTGCTTCGCTCATCAGATGTCGAAGGACTCTGAGTCTCTCTTAGCCTTATACCATGTGAGATAGGCAAGAACCCTTTCTTGGCCTCACTCATGTTGAAACGCTTCAAAACTTTATCTATGTACGTTCTTTAATTTGGCTCAAGCCGAGCAGCCTCCTCGATTTATCTCTATAGATCTTGATGCCTAAAATGTGAACTGCCTCACCAAGGTCCTTCATTGAAAACTTGCCATTCAATGATTCCTTGACCGAGTTCAGCATCGAAATATCATTTCGGGTCAGTAGTATGTCATCCACATACAAGATCAAAAACACAATCGAGCTCCCACTTAACTTCTTGTATAAACAAGCGTCCTCATCGCTTTTGATGAAACCGAGACCAGTGATGACCTCATCAAGACGAATGTTCCAACTCCGAGATGCTTGCCTCAACCCATAAATGGATCTCTTGAGCTTGCATACTTTACTAGTGCTAGCCGGATTGACAAAACCATCGGGCTGTATCATATACACGTCCTCGATTAAATTTCCGTGAAGGAAAGCCGTTTTGACATCCATCTGCCATGTCTCATAATCGAAATATGCAGCTATAGCTAGTACGATCCTCACCGACTTTAGCTATGCTACCGGTGAGTAAGTCTCGTCGTAGTCAATTCCTTGAACTTGTCCATAACCTTTAGCGATAAGCCGTGCTTTGTGGATCTGAACATTTCCATCCACATCGGTTTTCTTCTTAAAGACCCATTTGCACTGAATGGCCTTTACGCCAGGCGGCGGATCAACCAAGTCCTAGACTTTGATTTTCATCCATGGGCTTTAACTCGGATCTCATGGACTCTAGCCATGCCTCGGAATTCGGGCTCACCATCGCTTCCGCATACGTGGCCGACTCGTCGCTTTCTAGCAACAATTCATCACGCACTCTGTGCAATCTTTCCAACCTCCATGGTTCTAGTGCCGCTTCCACTATGGGTTCCCTGACTAACTCCGGTATGATGTCATCACCCATCGAGCCATCCCCGAGTGGCACTCGAATTTCTTCGAGTCGGACCGTCCTCCCACTGGCCTCCTGACTGAGAAACTCTTTCTCAAGGAAAACCCCGTTCCAAGCAACAAACACTTTGTTCTCTTCCCGGTTGTAGAAGCTATATCCCAAGGTTTCCCTCGGATATCCCATGAATATGCATTTGTCCAACTTGGGTGTAAGCTTGTCTAACATAAGTCGCTTGACAAATGCTTCACAACCCCAAATCTTTAGAAAAGACAAACTGGGAGTCTTCCCGGTCCACATCTCATGTGGTGTCTTATCTATGAAATTTGTTGGTACCCTGTTAAGTGTGAAAGCTGCACTTTCTAGAGCGTATCCCCAGAATGACAAGGGTAAATCTGATTTGCTCATCATTGACCAGACCATGTCCAACAAGATCCTATTCCTCCGTTCCGACATGCTATTTATCTGTGCTATACCTCAGCTTTTCAGATGATCATCAAACTCCTGGCTCATGTACTCACCTCCACGATCAGATATGAGAAGCTTTATAGTCTTGTCGAGCTGATTCTCAACCTTGTTCTGAAACACTTTGAACTTTTCAAAAGTTTCCAAGTTATGCCTCATCAAATAGATATATCCATATCTACTCAAGTCATTGGTAAAAGTTACGAAGTACTGATAGCCACCTCTGGCAGTTGTGCTCATTGGTCCAC
This sequence comes from Triticum aestivum, assembly GCF_018294505.1. Taxonomy (NCBI): domain Eukaryota; kingdom Viridiplantae; phylum Streptophyta; class Magnoliopsida; order Poales; family Poaceae; genus Triticum; species Triticum aestivum. The sequence continues at coordinate 257,093,183 of NC_057800.1, forward strand.
ACACATCACTGTGTATCAGTTCCAACAGCTCGGATGCTCTCTCGCAACTCTTTGCGAAAGGAGACTTAGTCATTTTGCCGAGCAAGCATAATTCGCATGTCTTGAACGACTCAGAGTCGGGCGAAGTTAGGAGCCCATCATCATGGAGCTTCTTCATGCATTTCAGACTAATGTGTCCAAGCCGGCAATGCCAGAAGTATGTCGGAATTATCTCATTAGGCTTATGCCTCTTGACATTCACGTTATAGACCGGTTCCTGTTCTAGATTCAATATAAATAGCCCATCAACAAAGGGTGCATAGCCGTGGAACATACCATTCAAATAAAACAAACAACCATTGTCCTTTAAATTGAATTCATAACCCTGGCTCATCAAAAATGAGGCAGAAATAATGTTCTGACTAAGTGTAGGAATGTAATAACAATTATTCAATTCCAAAATAAATCCAGAAGGAAGCTGAAGCTGCATCGTGTCGACCTCCAATGCAGCAACTCTTGCTTTGTTGCCGACCCTGATGTCAATCTCCCCTTGTGCCACATGCCTAGTTCTTACCAGCCCCTGCATCGACTTGCAAATATGAACAACCAATCCGGTATCAAATATCCAAGAGCTACTAGGTATGTCAGCAAGGTAAATGTCTATAACATATGCAACAAGTGTACCTTTGCCTGATGAAGCATTTCTGGCCTTTTTGCCATGCTTTGCAAGCCACTTTCTACAGTTCCTCTTCGAGTGACCAGTCTCCTTGCAATGATAGCAAATGGTCTTTGAGTCCGGTCCAGACTTTGGCGCAGCGGCGGAGGTTACTGTCTCCGTGCCCTTTGCCTTAGCCTTTCTCTTGGACCAAATTTTGTTTAACTTAGCCGATTTCTGCACCATCAACACTTGATGTGTGCCTTCCTTAATATCCTACTCAGCCACTTTGAGCATCCCATGCAATTCAGTGAGCTTCTTATTCATGCCATGCATATGATAGTTTGAGATGAACGTCACAGAGTTGGGAGGAAGAGAACCCAGAACTGCATCAGTAGCCAACTCATCCAAGAGCGGGAAGCCCAAATGATCCAAAACTTGCACATATCCGATCATCTTGATCGCATGTGGGCTAAGTGGATCACCTTCCTTTAGCTTGCAATCCATCAATGATTGCGAGACGTTGAACCATTCAGTCCTAGCCTGTGTTCTAAAACATGCTCTTGAGACTTTCAATCATATCGTAAGCCTCAACATTTCCGAAATGTTGTTGCAAATCAGGCTCCATACAAGCCAGGATCAGACAGTTGATCTCTGTTGATTCATCAACGAGTTTCTGGTAGGCATTCTTAGTTGTGGTATCAGCATTATTGGTAGGTTCCTCTGGAAGTGGATCCTCTAGAACATGTTCCTTTTTATCATGCTTGAGAACAATTATCAGATTTCTATACCAGGTGGTAAAGTGTGTTCCATTCAGTTTATCCTTTTCCAGAATTGATTTCAATGCAAAGTTGGGTTGAGCAGGTAGTGCCATTGATCCACAACGGAAAATATGCAATCACTAAGCAATGTGTTTATGTAGAGTAATTCAAGCCTTATATATAAATACTCCCACTGAAGTTGGCATCCCTCTACAAACTCTCAGTGATTCAGGATCCGACTAGCACATGCAACTAGTGAGCTTTAGCATCACTACTAGACAACATGCCTATCCGGTAAGAAACTCCTTGCTAATTGTATCTCTATACGACTCTTGTCGGTCGGGAAGGTATCTCATACCCCGGGCCCCAACCATTTTTGCCACAAGGCCCAAAACCGTTTTGATAGCCTTGTCAAGTTAACCTGATGCAGTGCATGTCCGTGTGCGACACGAACCCTTCAGTTCAAGGACTCCTAGCAGTACCCCAATTTTATGAGCCCACTACTAGACGTAGTGGACATGCAAAGGTGCAACATTGGGAATGGAAATTTAATTGATATTCATGAGGGATCTTTCTACCATTCAAACATGCATAGAAAGTAAGAAGCATAACAATCACAAATAAACATATATTGTGAAATAGTATGGCTCATTCATGGTAGTTCTTCCAGGTCGGCTCCGACTCCGATGACCATCTAGGAACTCCATCTTGTTTGTCATGCCGGGACGCCAAGCTACCAACCTGATCTCTATATTCCAACTACTACAACTTGTAATGAATTTTACATAGAGTCACAAGTCGACATGCAGGTCGTTATACATTATAATGGCAGCACTTTGGCTCCTACCGGCTGACAAACATGACACGCAGGCCATGTGTAAATTACACACATGCATCACATACACATGAGGCATACTATTCACATCAAACCTGCAAAACAAAGTTACGCATAGAATCGCATTCTACCAGTTTGAGTGATCGTGTACGAAATACAAGGCGCTACGTTTTTAGAAATCACAGATCACATCTGAACTCCGATCATGCTGAATTTTATGATCTGACCGATCATATGGATCACCGTGAGTCCGATTTGGATATATGTTTCACTGTTAACACCGATGGCGGATACCGAACGGTATGGTAGGTTGTGTCATGTAACGCCCCAAGACCATTGCGCCAGGTGTCTTCCAGTTATTCGTTGTCGTTGCCATATCATTTGCTTGCGTGTTTCTTCTTGCCATGTAATCATGTGCATTGCATCATCATGTTTTCAAAACTTGCATTTGTCCGGGTTCCCCCAGTTCCATCCGTTGTCCGTTCTCAGCCCAGACACACTGGTACGCGCCCGCGGCATGTCCGAAATATTATTTTATAAGTGGCCAAGAAATGTTCTCGGAATGGGATGAAAGTTGGCAAGAGGTGTTGTTATAGTGTAGGTAGGCCGCCTGCCAAGTTTCATCGCATTCAGAGTCTGTTTGACGCCCCAACGGATAACTATAGCGACAATATAGTCGGTCAAATCATCGGACGTTTTCGGTCTCCGAAAACTGTTACCAGGGTTTCCCTCTCTTTCCTCCCTAGACCGTCTACATAGTCCACTACCTACCGCCATGTCCAACCTAACCTCTCTCGTCACCCCGCGGCGTTCCTCACGCGCGCGTCCGAAAGTTGTCCCGAACCCGACCCGGACTGTCGCTACCGCCGTGTCCGGATCATCCCAAAACATCTAAAAAACATCTCCGTTTTTCTATTTGGACTCCGCTAACCTTTTATTCTTGATCGTCCGATTACGATCGGAGGGATCCATTAGCCCCTAACCTAATCCACCAACTTATATATCGGGGCAACCCTAAAAACTAGGAGAGCTGTCCCATCCTCCACTCGTTGTCGCCGCCACTTCAAATTCTCTCGATCCCATCGCCCAGCCAATGCATCGAGCGCCTCCTCCTCCGTGTTCGATCCAGAGGAGTGGAGCTCCTCCGCGCTCGTCCTCGCAGTCTCCCCGCGCCTCGGCACCTCGCGCGTCCGTCTCCCCTTGATGATCTGCCTTGTCCCGGAGCAATCTTGCCGGCGTTCCTCATCGTCCCCGTGCTCGTAGCAGCAGAGCAGGCGCCCGAGCCTGCGCTCATCCAGGAGCCCGAGCTTTCTCCTCCAGATGCCTTCCTCCTCCTCCCGTTCGCCTCATCGGACCAACCGCCGCCGACGACCCGAGACCAGGCGCCACAAGCTAGCCGTCACCTGCAGGTCCCGTGTCACCCTCCTTCCCTTTCCCTACTTTGTTGAGGCTCTCCCTGACCACCCCCTCGTCCTGGTTCTCTCTCTTAGGGGATTCTCCCATTGGGACGCCCACTGCCCCAAGCTCGCCGCCGCCGCTCCTCTGCTTCCGCTGCATCGAGCGGCAGCAGTTCAGGCAGAGCACGCCGCCTCTGCCTCGACCCCCGCCTGGACTCCCCTCCGCCGGCCTTCAATGTCGTCCAGCCTATCCCCGCCGGATCCGCGTCGTTCGTCTCCCTCTACCTCGCCAAGTCCCACGCTGCCGCTGCTCTTCTTCCTGCCGAGAAGACGAGGATGGCGCCTCTGTCGTGAGGGAGACGAGCGCCTTGCCCGCACCCCTTGACCGCATCGCTCCCCTGCTTCGCTCGCACGGGGCGGCCTCGCGTGCCCAGATCCACGCCCTGGGCCGCTTCTTGTACCAAGGCCCAACGCAGCCGCTATCCCCAGCCGGCCTGTTGGCCCGACGTGAGCCTCCAGCGCCCATGCTCCTGTTGGGCCAGACAGATTCGGCTCGTTTCATGTTTTTTTCATAGAACGTTTTTCCTATTTACCAGAGAGAGCAGTTTTGCAGAAAATCCCCTGCTGTTCATGCATATAATAACTTAATAACCATGCATCGGTTTAAAATGAATTATATATGAAAAATGCTTAGAATTGTGTCTAGTTTCACAATATCCAACTTTCGTGCATGTTTAAAATGTTTAAAATGCTGTTTGTTTAAATTTTCCTATTGCCATGTTAAAATGCTTTATTTCATAACTAAATAACCGTAGCTCCAAACCTAACAAAATTTATATGTAAATGGGCTAGAAAAATGCCTCATTTAACATGGTGCACTCATCTTTGCATGTTTAACAACTCTAAAATATGGTTTAGGACAGAACAGTACCAAATCTAATATATGCTCGTGAGGATTTCTCCGGACTTGTTCCTTGTTGTTTCGACCTCATATAAACTTGCCTAGATAGGTAGTTTTCATATGCTTCACCTCTTGCCTTGTTTAACAACATTTAATATTGTTGAGTACATAAACAGGATATAACTAAATAATTGTTGTGGTATTTCATCAATATGCAACTCGTTGCATATTGAGCTCCACTTAACTTGTAGTTTTGCTTGTGCACTTTGCCATGCCATGCCTAATTAAACCGGACATGCATCATACTAGGTTGTGCATCATTCCATGTTTATGTGGTGGTTGTTTACTATGTTGCTTGTTTCTTTCCGGGTTGCTTATCTCTTTAGCTTCAGTTTCATTCCAGAGTTGTGAGGATTCGTTCGACTTCGTCTGTTTGTCTCCTTCATGGACTCGTTCTTCTTCCTTGCGGGATCTTAGGCAAGATGACCATACCCTCGAAATCACTTCTATCTTTGCTTGCTAGTTGTTTGCACTATTGCTATGCCGCGGTACCTACCACTTGCTATATCATGCCTCCCATATTACCATGTCAAGCCTCTCACTACTAGGAAAAGAGCTACAAATGAAATTGACACTAATGGCGCACAAGAGAAGTGGTGCGCCACTACTACATACTAATGGCGCACCATGTGGTGATGCGCCATTAGTGTGGAAGACACTAATGGCGCACCAGGCACAAGGTGCGCCACAAGTAACAATTTTTTTTCATTTTTCCAAACATACTAATGGCGCATCCTGGCAAAGTACGCCATTAGTAGTTCTAATTAGTAATGGCGCACCAGCCATGTAGTGCGCCACTACTGTATTTTTTTATTCTTTTTTTTGCAAAACTACTAATGGCGCACCGTTGCAAAGTGCGCCATTACTAGTTTAAACTAGTAATGGCGCACTATGCCATGGTGCGCCATTAGTATATATATATATTTTTTACTTTTTTTGCAAAACTACTAATGGCGCACGGCCAGGAGGTGCGCCATTAGTATGTTGGGTTACTAATGGCGCATGGCTGTGTGGTGCGCCATTAGTAACCTGGGACCAGCTAGATATTTTGGACAACCACACCTACACACTCACTTTCCCCACTTCATTCCCTCCACCTCCTTATCCAAGCTTGTCGGCTGCCTCCTCCTCCTCACCTCATTTGCACCATAGATTCATCAAAATTAAGTGGTGAAATTACCTTTTTTTGATATGTAAGTAAGGGGAAAGCTATCTTCATGTTGTAGATCTACTTTTTTTCTCCCCAGCTCGCTCCAACAACGTGCACATGCACTTTTTATGGCCTAGCTAGATCTATGTATGTTTGTGGTGTTGCATATATGTTTGTGTTTGTAGGTACCGGTATTTGAAATGCGATAGTTGCCAATATTTTGCCGGAATGTTGATTCATTTCCGTTTCGGCGAGAATTTTGGCACTATGCATTCTTTTTGGTCCTATTTTTAGGGAAAGTCATGCCAAATTTTTTCTTGGTTCTAAAATATCATTTTGCTCTACCCCACAGGCGACCATGGTCTGCACGATGACAGAAGGCATCGTGAATAGGTTTTTGAGCTCCGTGAAGGCCGAGATGCTTCAAAAGAACGAGATGGAGATAAGATGTCCGTGTCAAAGATGCAAGCTGAAGAGCCTTATTGCGGACCCGGATTCCGAGCAGGTGCGGGACCACCTGCTCTTGCGTGGTTTCATGGATGGCTATCGGTGGCAAGGTGATGAAGATGACTATGAAGTCGTCCATGTGGGCCGGTCAAGAAATGAGGAAGGGCAACAAGACAACCACCGTGGCTCGGGCGGGCGAGAAGACGAAGAATCTTCAGGACATGATCACGACGGTGATGCTGTACACAATCATCATGTAGAAGATGCCAGACATGATGATGAGGAAGATGTGGGAGCAGATGAAGGGCATGATCATGAAGATGAAGATGCCGGCGGAGCAGACGACGATGGACCATCGATGGGCTGGGTGCAGGACCCTCATATTCAAGAGCTGCTTCTCAAGCAAACAGATAATGCAAGAGCTGCCGCCCAAGAGAAAGCCAAGCTGGATCAACTGGAGATAGACGCGGTTACTCCATTGTATGAAGGATGCAGACCCGAGGATACCCACCTGAAAGTAACGCTCATGGCTCTGGAGATGAAGGTAACACACAAAATGACCGACGCATGCTTCGACGAGAACATGTCATTCTGGCACGAACGTCTTCCCAAGGGGAGCACGTGCCCGACCAGTTTCGAGGAGGCGAAGAAAGTCATGTGTCCTCTGGATTTACCGCACGTGAAATACCATGTGTGCATGAACAATTGCATCATTTATCGGGACGAGCACGCGGAGTCTACCATATGTCCGGTGTGCGGCGTCACTCGATACAAGAAGAGGAAGAAAGCTCCTCGAAAAGTGGTGTGGTACTTTTCGATCACTCCTCGTCTGCAGCGGTATTTCACGGACCCTAAGGTAGCAAAGCTCCTGCGTTGGCACGCGGATAGGAAGGAGAAGAAGCAAGAAGATGACGCAAATGACCCGGAGGTAAATAAAAAAGACAAGATGCTGAGTCACCCTAAGGATGGGAGCCAGTGGCAAGCGCTGAACTTCGAACACCCAGGATTTGGGAAGGATCCAAGGAACGTCGTGCTGGGCACGAGCACCGATGGAGTCAATCCGTTTGGCAGCCAGAGAAGCACACATAGCACTTGGCCTGTGTTTGTGTGGATGTACAACCTTCCCCCGTGGTTGTGCATGAAGAGGAAGTACATTCACATGAGTATGCTAATTGAAGGGCCGAAACAACCAGGGGATGACATCAATCCGTATCTGGGGCTGCTGAAAGAGGAGCTAGACACGCTGTGGAAAATGCCAACCAATACGTGGGACGCTGCAGAGAAAGAATATTTCCCTATGAGAGCCGCACTGCTCACAACGGTGCACGACTATCTCGGTTACGGATATCTTGCGGGGCAGGTGCATGGATGACACAACGTATCGCCAGCTAGATAGAGATCTCAGGTCTTCAAAAACCGTGTTCATGGGACATCGAAGGTGGCTTCACGACGATGACCTGTGGAGGAAACGCAAGGATCTGTTCGATGGTGAAACCGAACCCCGAAGACGCCCGCATATGAGGGGTGGCGAGGAAATAGACGGGCTGTTGAAAAATTGGAAAGATTGCCCACTGCCGGGAAAGAAGCAAAAGGCGCCAGAGCAGGGAAAGAAGCGAAATGCGCCAGAGCCGCTGCTGAAGGTATGGAAAATGAGGTCTGTTTTCTGGCACTTGCTGTACTGGAAGATCCACCATGTGCCTCACAGCCTTGATGCCATGCATATCACGAAGAATGTGTGCGAGAGTCTGCTTGGTACCCTGCTCAACATGCCAGAGAGGACCAAAGATGGGCCGAAAGCAAGGGCAGACTTGAAATCAATGGGCATCAGAAAGGAGCTTCACGCTAATGATGATGATGATGATGATGATGAGGCGAAGCAGGACATAGAAAGTCGTCGCAAAGGCAAAAAGGCCAAGAAGACGGGAAATGACTACCCTCCTGCGTGCTTCACTCTAAGTCAGGAGGAGATCGAGCAGTTTTTCACCTGCCTCATAGGAGTAAAACTTCCTTACGGTTATGCGGGGAAGATAAGCAGATACCTAGACCCAGCAAAGCATAAGTTCAGCGGGATGAAGTCTCACGACTGTAACGTGCTGATGACGCAGATACTTCCAGTTGCAATCCATGGGATCATGGACGCGCACGTCCGTGAAACGCTATTTGGCCTATGCAACTTTTTCGATGTCATCTCTCGGAAGTCGGTTGGCGTGAGGCAACTCAGAAGGCTACAGGAAGAGATCGTGGTGATACTATGCGAGCTTGAGATGTACTTCCTGCCTGTATTCTTCGATGTTATGGTGCATCTGCTGGTCCATATCATGGAGGATATCATCCAACTCGGGCCGACGTTCCTGCACATCATGATGCCGTTCGAAAGGATGAATGGTGTCATCAAAGGATACGTTCAGAACATGTCACGTCCAGAGGGAAGCATAGCCAGGGGCTTTCTGACCGAAGAGTGCATCTCCTACTGCGCAAATTATCTAGGCATCGAGAACCCCGCTGGTCTACCCGTCAACAGGCACTTCGGCAGGCTCGCTGGATGGGGTCATCGTGAGGGTCGCCGCGAAATGCATGTCGACTTCGAGGGTCGACTCGCCGACTTTGAAAGAGCAAACCTAGTCGCGCTACAACACATAGACGTGGTCGATCCTTGGGTGGTAGAGCACAAAACCTTTATTGAGAAGACGTACAATGATCGAGGCCAACAGAGGACGGACAGAGATATAATCAAAGAGCACAACTCGTGTTTCACGTGTTGGTTCAAGCAGAAGCTTCTGTCGTACCCTTTACATGAGGATTCTTCCGCGGAAGAACAACTCATATTCGCCTTGTCACAGGGCGCCGAGCACAACCTGATAACCTATGAGGCGTACGATATCAACGGCTACACATTCTACACCGAGGACAAGGACATGAAGAGCGATGGTTATCAGAACTCCGGGGTAATGATGGAATCCTACACCGGTAACGACAAGGACAGATACTATGGAAGGATCGAGGAGATCTAGGAGCTGAGCTATGCTGGAGAGAAGGTCCCGATGTTCCGTGTCAGATGGGCCAAGAGCGCCCTAAAAGATGACCGCTATTTCACCACCATGGTTATACCCGAAGCCAAATCCAAGACCGCGGGCGCAAACGTCACCGCGAAAAATGAGCCATGGGTACTGGCTTCCCAAGTGGACCAATGCTTCTTCATTACCAACCCGTCAAAGCCCAGTCGTGTTGTCGTGAGGAGAGGCAAAAGGAAGATCATCAGAATGGATGGAGTAGCCAATGAGCAAGACTTCGACAAGTACGGCTCCCGAAGATCGAACATGACGACGATGATGAAGTAGCAGCATACACCACAAGAAGAAGCAGGACCACCCTACCTAAAGGATGTCCGTTCCACAGAAGAACTCCATTTGCGAAATAGAAGGGCAAGAAGATTGTGAACAGATAGCTAGTTAAGATCGATTGTATTTAAATCGTAGCCTTCATTTCTCGATTGTATTTCATGGGCACTTTAATTTTGAACTCATGAATATTTTTTAAATTTCACGGACACTCGATCTCGACCCCCCTCCATCTCGATCGCTATCCCACCTCGCCAAATCCGCCCCCCTCATCGCCGAGCACCCCCCGCACCCTCTCCCCCGCTCCACCGGCCGCCGCCGCCGACCCCCCGCACCCTCCCCCACTCCACTGCCGCTGTCGACCCCCCGCACCCTCTCCCCCATTCCACCGGCCGCCGCCGCCGACCCCCCGCACCCTCCCCTGCTCCACTGCCGCCGCCGACCCACCGCACCCTTCCCCCGCTCCACTGCCGCCGATGACCCCCCGCACCCTCCCCCGCACCCTCCTCGACCCGCTCCACCGTCACAAATGAATGCAACTAAAATAAAAAAAAACAAATTTGATTATATTTTCAAATAAAAAATTTGATGATATTTTCAAATAATAAATTTGATGATATTTTTTCATATTCATAAATATTTTCAAATAACAAATTTGATGATATTTTAAAAAAATTATTACTGTTTTTATTAAAAATTATTACTGTTTCATATTCATATTCATTTTCTAAAAAAATATTAGATGCAACAAAAAATAATAATAATAAATTACTTATGGCGCACCTCTGGCTGGTGCGCCATTGCTATATATAAAAAAAGATTACTAATGGCGCACCTCTGGCTGGTGCGCCATTGCTATATGTAAAAAAAATATTACTAACAGCGCACCGACCACGGGTACGCCATTGCTATCTAAAAAAACATACTAATGGCGCACCGCTGCGGGGTGCGCCATTAGTAAGCTTCCCCCTAGCTAATTCCTCCCTCTCCCTCTCGCCAAATCCCCTTCGTCCCTCTCCCTCGCCAGATCCACCCACGCGCTGCCCTGACGCCGCCGCCCCGACCCCCGCCGGACTCCACCCCCGCGCCCCCACCACCGCAGCTCCCCCACGCAGCTGCCCCCGCGCCCCCACCACTGCAGCTCCCCCGCGCCCCGAGCCGAAGGTGGAGGACCAGGAGGAGGACGACGAGGAGGAGGAGACGATGATCGCCTCTACTCAGCTCAGCCAAGCCACTCGATGCCGAGCCGAGCACCGCCTCGCTCGCCGTCCCCCCTCCACCCGCGCCCGCGCCCTCAACGTCCTCCCGCCCAAGCCGAGACGCAGAGACATGCGAGTGGAGGAGCCCTCCGCATGTCACCGGAGCTTCAACGCCCAGCCGCTGCCGGCACCTCAACGTCGGCGTCTTCCTCCATTCCTCCATCCCCTCCACAGGTGATTCCTCCCTTCTCCTCCACCCCCTCCCCTGCAAACCCTAGGGCCATGGCGGCATGTTAATTTTAATGTACATCACCAGTCCATGTTAATGTTCGAGTTGTAGTAGTATAGAATATGATCACCTGCAACAAGTTTTAGATTGGAGGCAAGTTCCTGCCAATTTTTAGTAATATGGTTCAAAGAGTGGTAACTATTTGGTCAAACAAACATCTTCCTGTCTTAATATGAATTTTTATTTTTGGTTATTTCTGAGAACTTTTAGTACATGTCTTTGTCATGGCTAGAAGCCTAGAACTTCTGACAACTTTGAAGCAAGAACGTTCAGAGAGATTATTCCATGGAATAGCTGAACTATAATACTATTATTCATTTATGATAGTTTGTGAGATACAGAAATAGATAAATTGAAGTTTGTAATGGCTAACAGCCAGACATGTGAATCTGTTCTTGATACTCCTTTTCCCTTTTCTTAGAATCATCATATACAAATTAGAAGATTTCTAACATCACCATATTTCAGGTTTCCGAGGAGGTAAAGGAAGTGAAGTCCAGACAGTGTAGCAGCAGCAACACCTCCAAGGTGAGAAATATGTTCCTATTTATCTTTTTTTGCTAGATGTGCTCTTGTTACTTGTTACTCTCGAACTTCAGCTCTTGTTACTCTCCTGCATGCTTGTACTCGCTAGCAACGGCTTACAAGTCTAACTACTTCTCTCTATACAATTTAGTATTATTGACTGATGCATAATTAGTGTGGATTAACCGAACAAATTCCTCTTGATTCCAGCTGGTCCTCACAACACAGAACATTAATACTGTCACTCTGCAAATTATCAGCTGAGTGTTCATTCGGAACTGCCTCCGTTGTTCTTTCCAGATCAAATTTTTTGAGGTTGTTTGGTTTGAAAAATTGTCTTAACAATATGCTTGCTAATTTGAGGAAAGTGTGAGGCTTCTGTTCCTTTTCTTGTTTAGTTATGACAACTGTAGTGTTGCTAAACATCTTTGATCAAATGAAGGTGATTGAATCCAAATTGTCAACAGTGAAAATTTAATATGGTATTGGTCACTGTTTGTAATGTGAAGTTGTGAAGTGGCTACCAGAAGGAAACACTTTCAGACCAAATGGTTCGGCAAAAGTTTTGTTTTAAGCATCTTTATTCCATTACCAGTTTAGTATAATATACCCAAGACACAACATTACCAGTTTATAATCATATTTAGGAACTTCCCGTTGTCCAAGCCATCAAAACCAAATAATGGGGTTGTTTGATCTGAAGAATTGTCAATAATAGGCTTGTAGTGTATTTGTTTATTTTGGGGTAGTTGTGTTTAGTGAACAAAACAGACTACATTCAGTGACCATACTGAAAGCATGCACTGATTGTTGCAAGTATGTTTTCATGTTACCAGATTTTTCCGGTTGATGGTTGTGTTATTTCAGTAGTCATAGTAGGATGATGTGATGATTGACTCATTTTACTTCTAACATTTCATATTTCATAGTCTACTTAGTCTGCTGCATCAATGCCTAGTCTCACCTTCCTGTTAATGTGCCCTGATAATGATGTATTTTGTCATAAAAATATATAGTGGACTGCCATGATAATGACATGGTCCTGTGTTTGCAAGCTGTCATGATGATGCTACTTGTGATCTTCTGAAATGACCCATTGGCGACTTCATTACGCGGGGATAATGATTTTGCAGGTACCCCGGGAGGCCCTTGAGTTTGCCGGAATGTCGATTAACTTCCATTCTGGCAAATTCGGGTACTCGATATGTCCTATTTTCAGCAAAGGTCATGCTGAAATTTTCCGTGAATTTTAGCATGACTTTGCAAAAAATAGGACATATGGGGTACTTGCGACTAATGCATGGGCCGGGGTATCTTAGTACTTAGTTAAGTAGGATCAACTGCCCCGCCATTCTTGCTGCATTGAACCATAGGTGGCAATAGAGCCAAGTGATTAGGCCCAACTTAGAATTCTCCTTAGCATTGATAAACCCTAGATGATAAACCCAACATAGGTGGCAATAGAGCCAAGTGATTAGTGCCAAGGGATTAGGCCTAACCTAGGGTGCCTCGGCATCGATAAACCCTAAATGATGAAAACTTAACTTGGCTTCTATAGGGTGCCTCGGTGTCGATGAGAACCTAAATGATGTACGCTTAGGCTTTTAGGGTGCCTCGGCGTCGAGAAACCCTAAATGATAAAAGCTTAGCTTTTAGGATGCCTCGGTGTCGACAAACCCTAAATGATGAGACCATGATCTTGTTCCTTGACAATAACCAACTTTTTGACCAAACTTTTTTCCTATTTAGAGCGAAACATGGCCCACAACAATGAGGTCGGCGGTTCGGGCGGCAAGCAATTCTGGGAGCTGTCCCAGGAGTTGGAGGAAGAACCTCACCACTATGAGGACGCCGCGGAAGACACCGATCCTGACTACAAACCCCTAGTGGCGTCGGGGATGACACCACTGATGATGGCGCCGTGGATGCCACCACTGATGATGGCGGCGCACGCACAGATGACAGCCAACCGAAGAGGCAACGGAAGGACCGGCGCCCAAGCGTGCTCGGCACCATCAGGGAGGAATTTACTGAAGTGAACTCCGACGGGCATCCGACGGCGCCCAAACACGTAGTCAAGGGGTACTCGGTTCAGCTCGGGTGCATTCTCCGGAGCACCGTCTCGATCAACACCTGAGAACCTAAGGCATAAGGACCGAGGGAATTTGCGCAGCCTCCTCTTCACGAAGCTGCACGAACGATACAAGTTCCCCGCTGAGTTTGCAAACACACGCCTCTTGGGGAATAAAGTGAACGGTGCCGCCCTCACGAGGATGAGCACGGCCCTGTCTACTTGGAAAAGCACGGTGAAGGCAATGATTGACAAAGGTGATAGTTATGAGAAAATCAAGGCGAAATATCCTTTGATGAGCGAAGATGACTACAAGGAGTTCAAGATCAAGTGCGAGAGCCCCGCAACCTCCGAATCAAGTCAGTGGGGGAAAGAAATGCGGCAGTTGAACTTAGGGGTCCACCAACTCGGTCCCGGCGGTTACAGAGTGGCGGAGCCTATATGGGACAAGGAGGACGCGGAGCGTGCCGAGCAAGGCCTACCGCCCCGCTTCAAGAAATACCGTGACAAGCAGACCAGGAACTTTCTCAGGGCCCGTACAAGGAGGACCCGGTAACAAAGGAGCTTACCACGGATCCGAAGACCAAGGCGCTTGAGCTTGTTCTGGTAAGGAATACACCCCCGCGTAATTAGCTCCATATGGTTGCATTCTAATTAATCCCCAATATTTCTAAATGGTTCACATTCCTTCCGCAGGACAAAGAAAGCAGTAGCGCGGGGTCGTCTCAAAGCTCCCCTTTCGACACCCCTTTGAATAGGGCGTTGAACGTAATGAAAAACAAGGATAAGCTCAGTAAGCCGACGTCAGCTGGTCGTGTGGCCGGCAAAGGCTTGTCCACAAAATGGTCGTCATACTATACCGCTGGTGGGCGCAAGGAGAAAAAGACCAGCTCAGGAAGCCAGTCGCGCGAGGTTGAAGCACTGAAGGCGCAAGTGGCGGGGATTCCGGAGATGGTCCAAGAGCAAGTGCAACAACAACTGGGATCGACGCTCACCGGCATTATGCCTACCTTGATTCATGGGATAACGACGTGGATTGCGGGTGGCCAACAGGGGCCGCCCCCGATTCCCAGCTTCACGGCCAGCAACTCGCACAACGCGCAGGCGGCGCCATTGGTGTCTCCGGCGGCGGTGGTATTGGTGTCTCCGGTGGCGGCGCCATTGGTGTCTCCGACGGCGGTGGTATTGGTGTCTCCAACACCGGCATTGGAGCTTAATGCACCCGGGTGTACGCCGGCCGGCACCTCGCCAGCAAGCGGCCCCTCCGTCAGTTGCACGCCCGCCGTTGGCGGTGCCTCGACATTAGCCGAGCTCGACGCCATCATCACGGTAACTAATTAAGCCTCTCGGCCGAGGACTTCATCTCCTTGCCTTTGACTGGGCATCCCTGACGCCCTACATGTTTTCGTAGGGCGCCGCTGACGTTCCGTGCACTCTCCTGCACTTCGTGAACGACGAGTTGGTCGATGTCGCCAAGGGAAAAATCGTTCAACCGGGCAACCCCCATGTTCCACGGTAAACCGATGCCACCCACCATGTATAGGGTTCAACTGGTTTGGGTGCTGCCAGGCTGCGATGAGTTGTTACCTCCGATTCAACCCGCCAGGGCCGACGAAGATGATCTGATGACCCTCAGCACCTGCCTAAGCTGGCCCCTGCTTTGGCCGAAGAGCCAGATTCGTTTGGGGGCAGGGGACACCACCCCAAAGACAACACCGCCAGTCGTGCCGGCGCCAAGCCATGGCAAGACCGCCGCAACGCTACCGGACATGCCGGACATCCCTATGGCACAGGATCCGAACATGCATATGGCACAGGATCTGGACGACGACGACAACGACGACGGCCGTACATTTAGCAACGTCGATAAGTACTTTGCTGAACATGGGTACGATGACGAATTCTGCGGGCCTCTTTCTCAAGAAGCCAACCAAGACGACCGCGGTCTAGCTGGTAGGCGGAGAAACCCAGTTGCAACAAGCGTCGTCTGGCCTTCAGTTCTCAGGAGACGCCTCCAGCTGCCGACTTCACCGAGCCTCAGATAGCCGAGGTGCCAAATATTATCAGCCCCAACACACTCAAGAAGGCGGTCTGTGAGCAGAACTCGGTCCCATTACAATAGAAGAAGAAGGGACGGAAAAGAAAGAGTAACAAGGGTGCGAGCCATCCGGCACCGAGTACGATCCGTGCTCAGGACGGGCCACCTTCACCTAAGGATATCTCGAGGAGGGTGCATGTGGCGGGTAGGGCGATGCTACTGACAAATATGCTCAATGCTGCAACCGGTGCTATGCGGAGTCTGCATGACAGTGTTCTTTCTTTGGAGAAGCAGCGTCTCAGAGAGAATGATGTGGCATACCCGGTTTTCATGGCCAAGGTGCCAGAGGGCAAGGGCTTTGTGGATGGCGCCATCGGGGTACGATCGTCCTGCGGTTTGATGACATCTTTGCTATGTTTAACCTTCATCTGCTGCACTACACCTTCGTTCAGCTGTTTTCGCTGAGTATGGAGATGCAGATCATTAGAGACAAGACCCCGGACATCGTGATAGTCGACCCCTTCTACAGGCGTGCCAAGCTCTTGGGCAGTGCTGGGGACCGCCAAGTCGCGAGTTCACACCTCGAAGGCGTCATTCTGGCAAACCCAGATAAGGATAACTTCCTCGTGGCTTACTTTCCCGAGTAAGTCATCCCTTAACCGCCCCGTAACATATGATTTCTCAGATTTCGATCATTCTTTTTTTTTTCTAACATTCCGTGTTCTGTGCAGTGACACACATTGCACACTCATCCTCTTAAACCCAAAATATTCCATGGCCATGTATTTCGACCCGAAGCGTGACTCCAAGATGGACTACACAAATATCAAGAAAGTTCTTGATGATGGTCTCCTCGGCTACGCCAAATCTGGAGGCACCTTCACCAGGCCAGTTCGTAGGTACGGCAAGCACATGTTTGCCCACAATACTAAGTTCTAATGCGTCAAGCAGCCGCCTAGCGGTCAGAAGGATGCCAACTACGCCCTCCATCACATGCGGGCGATCGTAAGGGACCATCATCACCTTCTGCTACCAGATAATCTCAAAGATTGGGCCGTGAGCTTGTCGGCGATCCAGGACGCGGACATCAGACAAGAATTCTTTCGCATCCAGTCGGAGTTTGCGGACATCATCCATCAAGATGTCCTTCATACCTTGGGGCAGTTCTACCTCAGGTATCAACCGTCCAACAGGGAGATAGACGGAACGCTACAAATGCAGGCTGACAACGCCCGCGATTTCATGACCATCACGACAGACGACGACTTCATCCACGCTCCGGTCCCATGAGTCGAGTCGACAGTAGTGATGCTATGTGTAGTTCTGAAACATTGATTGGCTCATGTTGTAATTAAACTTTAATGAACTTGTATGTCTCTTTGGTTTGGACAGTCATTCAACTTAGATGCAATCGATGCTATTTATTAGTAGGACCATGAATCGTGCTATTAATGTCATGTCTTGCTTTTCTCTTTCGATCCTTTTGTTGCATACTTATATATTGCTTATGTATGTATTGTCTGTTGTTTGGCTTGTGCATAGAGATGCCTTCGTATGTCGTGTACAAGGGTAAGGTTCCCGGAGTCTACGACGACTGGGAGGAGTGTCGGAGACAAGTTCACCGTTTCAGCGGTAACAGTTACAAAGGGTACACCACTAGGGCGGAGGCGGAATCTAGATACGCCCGCTATCTAGCGGGAGAGAGGAGGGAGCGTTGGAGGAACCGGATGAAGACCAGTTTCATCGCGATGATGCTCATCGTGATGACTGCAGCTCTCTTCTATGTGATGGTAGTTTAGATGATCGATATCGACTTGTAATGTGAAGACAAACTCGATACTCGCGGTCTCGAGACTTGTAATGTTTTATCTTTGTTCGGTCTTTTGAATTCGGAGACTAATATGATGAATTGTATTCGGAAACTAATCTTCTATTGTATTCGATGAATCTGCTGTTGCTGTGTGCTGCTGTCTATATTCTGTCAAATAATATATTTTGTAACCTGTGCAAAATTCAGAAAAGTAAAAAAGAATAAAACCTAATATTCATACTAATGGCGCATCACTACAGAGTGCGCCATTAGTATGCCAAAGTATACTAATGGCGCGTCACACAACAGTGCGCCATTAGTATGCCAAAGTATACTAATGGCGCATCACACAACAGTGCATCATTAGTATGCCAAAGCACATGGTTAAATATGGCCCCCTGGGAGGCATACTAATGGCGCATGGTATTCTATACTAATGGCGCACTGCGTGGTGCGCCATTAGTATACCAGATACTAATGGCGCACCAGTGGTGCGCCATTAGTAAGAAATACTAGTGGCGTGATACTAATGGCGCACCAGTAGTGCGCCATTAGTAGGCAAAACTGGTGCGCCATTAGTAGACCTTTTCCTAGTAGTGTCTAACCCACCTTTCCTAGCAAACCGTTGTTTGGCTATGTTACCTCTTTGCTCAGCTCCTCTTATAGCATTGCTAGTTACAGGTGAAGATGAAGTTTGTTCCTTGTTGAAACATGGATATTGTTGGGATATCATTATTATCTCTTATTTACATTAATGCACCTATATACTTGGTAAAGGGTGGAAGGATCGGCCTTATGCATGGTGTTTTGTTCCACTCTTGCCGCCCTAGTTTCCATCTTACCAGTGTTATGTTCCTTGATTTTGTGTTCCTAAAGCGGTTGGGTGTTATGGGAACCCCTTGACAGTTTGCTTTGAATAAAACTCCACCAGCAAGGCCCAACCTTGGTTTTACATTTGCCTAACAACCTATTGCCCTTCCCTTGGGTCGGCCAACCCGAGGGTCATCTTTATTTTAACCCACAGGGCCAGTGCTTCTCTAACTATTTGTCCGAACCGAGTAGACTGCGGGGCCACCTCGAGGAAACTTGAGGTTTGGTTTTACTCATAGGATGTCTCATCCGGTGTTGCCCTGAGAACGAGATATGTGCAGCTCCTATCGGGATGTGAGCGCATCGGGCGGTCTTGCTGGTCTTGTTTTACCATTGTCAAAATGTCTTGTAACTGGGATTCCGAGTCTGATCGGGTCTTCCTGGGAGAAGGAATATCCTTCATTGACCGTGAGAGCTTGTGATGGGCTAAGTTGGGACACCCCTGCAGGGTTTTGAACTTTCGAAAGCCGTGCCCGCGGTTATGGGCAGATGGGAATTTGTTAATATCCGGTTGTAGAGAACTTGACACTTAACTTAATTAAAATTCATCAACCACGTGTGTAGCCGTGATGGTCACTTTCCGGCAGAGTCCGGGAAGTGAACATGGTTCTTGTGTTATGCTTGAACGTAAGTAGTTTCAGGATCACTTCTTGATCACTTCTAGTTCACGACCGTTGCGTTGCTTCTCTTCTCGCTCTTATTTGCGTAAGTTGGCCACCATATATGCTTAGTGCTTGCTGCTGCTCCACCTCACTACCCTTTCCTACCCATAAGCTTAAATAGTCTTGATCTCGTGGGTGTGAGATTGCTGAGTCCTCGTGACTCACAGATACTTCCAAATAGTTGCAGGTGCCAATGATACCAGTGCAGGTGACGCAATCGAGCTCAGGTGGGAGCTCGATGAAAATCTTAATCGTTGTTTTGTTTCTTTTACTTTTGATCAGTAGTGGATCCCAGTTGGGACGATCGGGGATCTAGCATTTGGGGTTGTCTTCTTTTATTTTGGTTCCGTAGTCGGACCTTGATTGTATTCTGAATGTTGTATGTTTAACTTGTATTTGTGTGAAGTGGCGATTGTAAGCCAACTCTTTATCCCTTTCTTATTCAGTACATGGGATTGTGTGAAGATTACCCCTCTTGCGACAAACCTACCATGCGGCTATGCCTCTAAGTCGTTCCCCGACACATGGGAGATATAGCCGCATTGTGGGTGTAACAAGTTGGTATCATAACCTTCCTCGACTTAGGAGCCCCCCTGCTTGATCAAATCGCTGACGTTGTTGAGTCTAGAACAAAATGTTTTGAGTCTTAGGTTTATATATATCGGAGATTAGGATTCTTTTTACTCCCCAGTCCCTTCATCGCTCTGGTGAGGCCTCCTGACATAGAAGTTTTGGCTCTCCTCTCCTCAAATTTCACAATTTTTTTTCAGGATCACGCGGGTATCTTGGAATCATTTCGATAGTTTTGTGATGAGAACATTGTTCTTGGTGACTCCTGACATTTAGGGGTTGTGGCTGTGTCCCGGGGAGTTGAGCTCCGAGGTGTTGTCATCACAATTTTATCGTTGCACTTCTGGAATACCTGAGTTCGTCGACATCGAAAATCTCTTTTATGCAGTTGTTGGTGAGATAACTGTGATAGCCTAGCTTATTAGGGATGATAGACTACTCTTATCAATAAGGAATTCCTTCTTTTCTGGGAGCCCATTTGGACAGAACTCCAAAGTTAAGTGTGCTCAGCTTGGAGTAGTGTCAGGATGGGTGACCGACCGGGAAGTTGCTCCCGGGTGCGCATGAGTGAGGACAAAGTGCATAGAAAAGACTAGTATTGATCTGTGGGGCCAGTCTAGATCCCGTCAGGAGTAACGACCACCGGCGGGTGTGTTCGGGGGGTTACAAGTTGGTATCAGAGCCGACCCTCGCGGTTACACGGACGGTTGCGGACAGGTGCGTGGTCATGTTGTTCATGACGTTTGTGACCCGTCGTGGCACATGGCATGGCACATGTACTGGACTGGAAGCACAGACGTATGTGCCAAGAGGGAACGTTCCTGTGGCCCGACGAGGATGTCGGTTCCTCTGAGTGGGGGTGTATGTGATAGCCTGGCTTATTAGGGATGATAGACTACTCTTATCAATAAGGAATTCCTTCTTTTCCGGGAGCCCATTCGGACAGAACTCCAAAGTTAAGCGTGCTCAGCTTGGAGTAGTGTCAGGATGGGTGACCGACCAGGAAGTTACTCCCGGGTACGCATGAGTGAGGACAAAGTGCGTAGAAAAGACTAGTATTGATCTGTGGGACCAGTCTAGATCCCGCCACGAGTAACGACCACCGGCGGGTGTGTCCGGGGCGTTACAATAACCTCGATGCCACCCAGTACTGGGGCGGGAGTTCGGGAGTATTGCCATCACTCATATAACGTATGATTTTCGAAGGTTGAGGTACACGATTTCCGAAGGTTTGTCGGTTATGTGTTGAAGGATGGATACAGCTGGATGTGGGAATTGTTAGTTTGGGTGAGATATTATGCTTCCCCTGTATCACCAACACCTGATTGCATAACCAAAAAGTTTTCGGGAGTTTATAAGTGGGAATTCAAGTAGCTCCTAGGATATCTTTCCGATAGATGCATGATATGAGATTGGGATTCGATGTCTAGTGGTCCGCCTATCCATGGTTGGTTTTACAGTGGTCTCATTGTGTCTTAAAGAGTCCTTGGCTATGCTGACTCGGGGATGCTTCGTATGTCATGTGCACTGCCTTGTACATGATGGTGTTGTACGATCGAGCCTGTGTGGTCCCCACCACAAAAACTTCGGACGAAATCTCTATCATATGTTTGTTCTGGCTTATTCTGCAAGCCAATCTTTTGTTTTGTTTTTGTGGTATTCGAGTTGCTTCGAAGCCAAGTGTTGATTCCACACCTTTCTTAAGCGGTGTTCTCATATTTCTATGTGAATACTAATCCTTCATGATAATCGAGATTGTCATGTCAATCCTTTTCAACAGGTGTGTTCCTCTTCAAGTGGATCCGATCATTTTCAACATCCGCAAGATCCAATCTCAGTTTTCTCAACGTTGTTCGTTTCATCCGTTCCCAAGTTGCTTTTGTTTTTCCTGCCCTCCCACCCTTTTCTTCAAGGACTCAGACTTCTTAATCAAGTATCATTTTTATTAACGTGAAGTCTCTCCATTCTTTTTCGCCAATGTCCTTATCCGGTGATTCTCAGGAAGATACTAACAGAGCCTCAAGTTTATCATTCTTCATTCTTTTTCTTCTTCGGTGGATTCAATTCAAGCTTTCGGTGTTGATCATTTTTTTCCTTATTTCAAATGTTTTCTCATGCCGGTGCACACCCCTAATCATTCACCTCTCGCTATTCATTTGTTCTGGAGTGCTGAAGATATCTCAAAAGATTCAAATTTCCATTCTCAATTTGCTCAAGTTCTTTTGAGGATGTTATCTCATTCAAGCCATTTAAATCAACCGGTGCAATATCCTTTTCAAGTAATTGTTCAACGGTGTATCTTTTGAGTGGGCCCTAACCCACAGGTCTTTTCTAGGATCTTATCTAACTCTTCTTTTTTTGGAGTTATTCCCAAATTCATTTCAAAGTTTGACGTAAGAATGATTTGTCATCAGTCAAATGTCTTTCTACAAGATCTGTCAAATTCTTGTCATCGATCGTTCAACCTTTCTAATTTTCATCTCGGAGTATCTCAACAATTCTTAGTGGTGGTTCTCGTCATCATCCTCAACACTTGAAGACCAAAGAAGAGTTCCGCTTAAATCCTTACCCGTTCTTCCAAAGACTCATGGTTCTAGCTTCATGCCATCCTCTCATAATTGTTTTCGTTTGTGAAAATTATTTTCACCCATCTGGATCAATTCAGGAGTATTTTTCAGTTTGATTCTTCGGAGCCCATCATCTCAGAATTATTCATCCCAGCTTTCAGCTCTCGTTCTCCAAATTTTACCGGTGCATCATTCAAGTTTCCTCTAATCAGTTCATGATCTATTCGTTCTCGTGTATCAATTCCCTCAAGTATCTTCATTCGTTCTCTAATTCTTCCCGGTGTTTCTTTATCTTTTCTTCATTCATTTTCAATTCTTACGGTGGTTCGTTCAAGATTTCTCTTCCTTCGTTATCATATCAATTCATTTGTTCTTTCCAAATACTACCGGTGGTTCATTGAAGACCTTCCCAAGTTTGCGCAATATCTATCTTAATCCTTTCTACGAGAATAAGTAGTATGCCTAATCCATTAGTTGTCATCAATTTAAATTGGTGAAGAATACGCATAACATAATTCTTATTCTTGCTTCATCCAAATGATGGATTCATTCTTCCGGAGTGTGTTCACGATGAGTAAATTCTCGGTTTCAATTGTTTCATCTTTTCTTTTCCCGATGTTCCAAGATCTCATCATCATGAAGATTTATCTAAATCATTGCAAGGATTCACCTTGTGTTTTCAACTTCTGTTTCTTACTATCATCCTTTTATTATCGGAGTTCTTCACGAAGGCTCAATATGATGGTTCATCAAGGATTTAATTCCTTCTCGAAGTGTTGATCAAGATTCTTTTTAGAGGAGTTCAAGCATTCTTCATCTTGCATTTCTAAGTGCAGTTCTTCCTATCTTATCTTTTGAGGTGGTGTTATGTCATTCTTGACAATTTGAGTTCATGTTTCATGATTCACATGTTGGCAAGAATGAGATATTTTGAATCCATCAATCTCTTAATTGGAGTTATCTTGTGTTATATTTCAACTAAAGCTTTCCCTAAGGATTGCTACTATTTATGGTGCTCATAAATGAACCAAGTTCTTCATTTATCCTCCTGGCGAAATAAGTTTCTCGTCTCCTTGTTCATATCAATCCAATCTATTGTTTCCATTAGTGAAAAAATTTCACCTCATAATTTCGAGATGTTTTCCATAAGCCCACAACAAGCTTACTCTTTTCGTTGTTGGTTTTCCAACAACTCCGTTCGACCCTTCTCCTAAAGATGCTTTTTCAAGCTCATTTGAGGTAGAAGATGTTGTTTTCTCCTCCGTTCTTTTGATTCCATTCTTACATTTGTTCCGGAGGCATTGTGATGTTGCACTCTTCACCCATCATCCCATTTTTGTCAAAGATCACTTTTTTCCTTTTGCTTATCCATTCAACCGGAGTGTCGTGTCCTTCATTAAAGTTCTTTCATCTTATCAAGTTTTGCCTCCCTTCTCAACCGGAGTGCTGTCTGGAATCTTTCTTACCCCTTGTCCGATTCTCTCAATAGTTCCGGAGGCCGTGTGTTGTTGATTTCATCAAGTATCATCTCATCTTGTCAAGATCATGTTTGATTCCTTCCATTTACATTCGGAGTGCTGTCCAAATTAAATCATTCTTATTCCTTCTCTATCTTGTTTTTAACCAGAGTGTTGTGTCTAGCATTCCTCTTCTAACCGGACTCTCATCTAAGTGCTTTCATTTTGCCAAGTTCATATTCTATGCCTTCCTTTTTCCAACCAGAGTATTGTGGTAATTGATCCTCATCGTTCCTTGTACATCTCGTTTCAACCGGAGTGCTTGCATGTTCTTCTTATCCATTGTACCTTTTTTCTTATGTCTTTCAACCTACAAGGTTCTCGTGATGTTCCTTGTTCCTCTTTTATAACGGAGTGTTTTCGACTTTCCTCATCTTCGTTGTATTCTTTCTTTCAATTTGTTCAACCTCGCAAGGTTCTTTGGTTTCACTCGTCTGTCAAAGAAGCAACTTAGTTTTACCTCTTCTCTTCCTCTTCCGTTTTCCCTCCGGTGCCATCCTAGATCTCGGGATGAGATCCTTTTGTAGTGGTGGAGTGTTGTAACGCCCCGAGACCGTTGCGCCAGGTGTCTTCCAGTTATTCGTTGTCGTTGCCATATCATTTGCTTGCGTGTTGCTTCTTGCCATGTCATCATGTGCATTGCATCATCATGTTTTCAAAACTTGCATTCGTCCGGGTTCCCCCAGTTCCGTCCGTTGTCTGTTCTAAGCCCAGACACACTTGCACGCGCCCGTGGCACGTCCGAAATATTATTTTATAAGTGGCCGAGAAATGTTCTCAGAATGGGATGAAAGTTGGCAAGCGGTGTTTTTATAGTGTAGGTAGGCCGCCTGCCAAGTTTCATCACATTCAGAGTCCGCTTGATGCCCCAACGGATAACTATAGCGACAATATAGCCGGTCAAATCGTCGGACGTTTTCGGTCTCCGAAAACTGTTACCAGGGTTTCCCTCTCTTTCCTCCCTAGACCGTTTACACAGTCCAATACCTACCGCCAGGTCCAACCTAACCTCTCTCGTCAGCCCGCGGCCCTCCTCGCGCACATGTCCGAAAGCTGTCCCGAACCCGACCCGGACTGTCGCTACCGTTGTGTCCGGATCATCCCCAAAGATCTACAGAACGTCTCCGTTTTTCTATTTGGACTCTCTAACCTTTTATTCTCAATCGTCTGATTAAGATCGGAGGGATCCGTTAGCCCCTAACCTAATCCACCAGCGTATATATCAGGGCAACCCTAAAAACTAGGAGAGCTGTCCCATCCTCCACTCGTCGCCGCCGCCACTTCAAATCCTCTCGGGATCCCCTCACTCAATCTCCCTCGATCCCATCGCCCAGCCAATCCATCGAGCGCCTCCTCCTCCCTATTCGATCTAGAGGAGTGGAGCTCCTCTGCGCCCGTCCTTGCAGTCTCCCCGCGCCTCACCACCTCGCGTGTCCGTCTCCTCTTGATGATCTGCCTCGTCCTGGAGCAATCTCGCCGGTGTTCCTCGTCGTCCCCGTGCTCGCAGCAGCGGAGCAGGAGCCCGAGACTACGCTCATCCAGGAGCCCGAGCTTTCTTCTCTAGACGCCTTCCTCCTCCCGTGCGCCTCATCGGACCAGCTGCCGCCAATGAGCCGAGACCAGGCGCCACAAGCTAGCCTTCACCTGCAGGTCTTGTGTCGCCCTCCTTCCCTTTCCCTTCTTCGTTGCGGCTCTCCCTGACCACCCCCTCGTCCTGGTTCTCTCTCTTAGGGGATACTCCCATCGGCGCTCCCGCAGCGCCAAGCTCGCCGTCACCGCTCCTCTGCTTCCGCTGCATCGAGTGGAAGCAGTTCAGGAAGAGGACACCGCCTCTGCCTCGACCCACGCCTAGACTCCCCTCCGGCGGCCTTCAACGCCGTCCAGCCTGTCCCCGCGGGATCCGCGTCGTCCGTCTCCCTCCGCCTCGCCAAGTCTCACACTGCAGCTGCTCTTCTTCATGTCGAGAAGACGAGGATGGCACCTCTGTCACGAGGGAGACGAGCGCCTCACCCGCACCCGTTGACCGCATCGCTCCCCTTCTTCGCTCGCACGGGCCGGCCTCGTCTGCCTAGATCCGCGCCCTGGGCTGCTTCTTGCACCAAGGCCTAGCGCAGCCGCTATCCCCAGCCGGCCTGTTGGCCCAACGTGAGCCTCCAGCGGCCCTGCTCCTATTGGGCCAGAGAGATTCGGCCCGTTTCATGTTTTTTTTCATAGAACGTTTTTCCTATTTACCAGAGAGAGCAGTTTTGCAGGAAACCCCCTACTGTTCATGCTTATAATAACTTAATAACCGTGCATCGGTTTAAAATGATTTATATATGAAAAATTCTTAGAATTGTGTCTAGTTTAACAATATCCAACTTTCGTGCATGTTTTAAATGCTTTTATTTTAAAATTTTCTATTGCCATGTTAAAATGCTTTATTTCATAACTAAATAACCGTAGCTCCGAACCTAACAAACTTTATATGTAAATGGGGTAGAAAAATGGCTAGTTTAACATGGTGCACTCATCTTTGCATGTTTAACAACTCTAAAATATGGTTTAGGACAGAACAGTAGGGTATTTTATTTTCCCACACAAGACTTCAACATATCTAACAATCCCAATTGGTGATATAGTGTCTCTATTAGCAAGTTTGATAGTAACACCTATGTCTTCTATCTCTGCGGGTGCTATGTCATTCATAATTTCTTGATATAAGCAATAAGGAATAGCACTCACGCTAGCATTTATGTTCCATAAACCATGATAACAGTGATCTCCTATTTTAACTGAGAGAACGGGCATGCCAACAACAGGTCTATGTTTATCATTTTTATCAGGTTTGGCAATTCTAGCAGCTTCTTCGTAGAAGTAAATAACATGCCCATCTATATCTTCTTCCAAGAGATCTTTAACCATAGCAATACTAGGTTCTACTTTAATTTGTTCATCAAGTTTAGGTGTTCTAATGTAGATTTTGTTGACCACAGTTGAAACCTTAGCATGTTCCTTTATCCTAATAGGGAAAGGTGGTTTCCCAATATAAGTAGTAGGAACAACTGGATCTATATTATAAATTATAGTTTCTTCTTTAACTGGCACCAGCTCTTTAATTTCTTCTTTAATAAGTGGTGATATTTAAACCACTTCTCTTTAGGGAGATCAACATGAGTAGCAAATGATTCACAGAAGGAGGCTACTATCTCAGAGTCAAGTCCATATTTAGTGCCAAATTTTTGAAAAGCATCAGCATTCATAAAAGATTTAATAGAATCTTACTTAAGTTTAATACCTGAATCTTTTCCTTCGTCGAGTTCCCAATCTTCAGAGTTGCATTTAATTCTTTCCAAAAGATCCAACCGTAATTCAATAGTCTTCTTCATAAAAGAACCATCACAAGAGGTATCAAGCATGGTTTAATCATTACGAGAAAGCCTAGCATAAATATTCTGGATAATAATTTCTCTTGAGAGCTCATGATTGGGGCATGGATGTAACATTGACTTAAGCCTCCCCCAAGCTAGAGCTATACTTTCTCCTTCACGAGGCCAAAAATTATATATATAATTCCGATCACGATGAACTAGATGCATAGGATATATTTTTGATGAAACTCCAATTTCAATCGATTCCAATTCCAGGATCCAATATCATCGCATAGCCTATACCATGCCAATGCTTTTCCCTTCAAAGATAAAGGGAAAACCTTCTTCATAAATTCATCTCCGGGTAAATCTGCAAGCTTGAATAATCCACAAATTTGTTCTACATATATCAAGTGCATATCAGGATGTTCAGTTCTATCTCCTGCATAAGGATTAGCTAGTAGTTTTTCTATCATACCTGAAGGAATTCCATATTCAATATTTTCAGTAGGTGTAGTAGGTTGAGGGTTAGCTAAGTGTGGTTCCAGTTGAGGTGAAGATAGCCTGAACAAACCCTCAAAGGATGGTTTTCTATAGTAACAAGTGACAATAAATTTCAGCACACTATATAAATGTTTGCTTACCAATTTCCACTTACCAAAGGCGCTTCACTCCCCGGTAACGGCGCTAGAAAATAGCCTTGATGACCCACAAGTATAGGGGATCAATTGTAGCTCTTTTCAAAAAGTAAGAGTGTCGAACCCAACGAGGAGCAGAAGGAAATGAAAAGTGGTTTTCAGCAAGGTAATGTCTGCAAGTGCTGAAAGTGTAAGTAGCAGTGTAGTTTGATAGCAAGATAATTTGTAACGAGCAAGTAACGATAATAGTAGAAAAAGTGCAACAAGGTAGCCCATACTATCAAAATATCGTACACATATCAACTTCACATGATTACTTGCAACATGATTTCTCCCGTGACCTCAAGAACAAATTAACTACTCACAAATGATAAGCATGCTCAATATCAGAGGGGTATTAAATAGCATATTGCATCTGAACATATAATCTTCCACCAAATAAACCATATAATAATCAACTACAAGATGTAATCAACACTATTAATCACCCACAAGCACCAATCCATAGTTCCGATAACAAGATTGAACACAAGAGATGAACTAGGGTTTGAGATGAGATGGTGATGTTGAAGATGTTGATGGAGATTGCCCTCCCCAAGATGGGAGAGCTGTTGGTGATGATAATGACAATGATTTCCCCCTTCGGGATGGAAGTTCACCTGGCGGAATCGCTTCGCCAGAGGGAAAAAATGCTCCTGCCCAAGTTCCGCCTCGAGACGGCGATGCTCCATCCCGAAAGACTTCTACTTATTTTTTCTAGGTAAAAATGACTTACATAATAGAAGATGGACACCAGAGGTGGGCCTGGGTGAGCACAACCCACCAGGGCACGCCTGGGCTCCCTGGCGTGCCTCGGTAGGTTGTGCCCACCTCATGGGCCCCCTATGGTTGTTATTTGCTCCAATATTCCTCATATATTTGATAAAAATTCTTTGTGAAGTTTCAGCTTATTCTGAGTTATGCGGAATAGGTGGCTTGACGTAGCTTTTCCAGGTCCAGATTTCTTGCTGCCGGAATTCTCCCTCTTTGTGTATACCTTGCATATTATGAGAAGAAAAGGCATTAGAATTACTCCAAAAAGCATTATTATGGATAAAAACATCATAAATAACAGTAAGAAAACATGATGCAAAATGGATGTATCAGTACCCATGGATAAACTCTTCATTGAGTGTAGACATAATATTAGTACCAAAAGTATACTCCAAGATTATATAAAACTTATGCGCACAAATGAAAAATGCAGCTTATGATTACAAAAGTGTTGATGATATAAAACATACCCATGCAAATGAAAAATGTAGCTTATGATTACAAAAGCGTTGATGATAATATACACTACCTGAACAAGTGTGGAGCCAACCACCATCTTGTAACCTTCAAACGGATCAGGAATTACACCTAAGGTCTGCAGTTTAGGTGCAGAGACAACAATTATTTGCGAAGGTGCATAAGGATAATCAAGGAGCGGCCTTTGGAGTGAAGGGGCGTCTTTGATGATGTGATCCTCTCCTTTAAAGCAAATTCCAATGCTTACAAGGTGAGGCAACTTTATTTGGAAACAACGGATATGGATTTATTTTCCAAAAACAAGCAGGAAGCGTTCCAGGGCAGGGCAACATGAGTGGATGATGTTGTGCAGTGAGGCGTCCGACAGATCGACCACCACTAGCGTGAGTTTTTTTAGTAGTGGGAGTCAAAGCAATTGTACCAGATTGTCTGGTAGATGACACCGGTCTAGGGTGGTGGTGGTGTGGAGAGAGGAGGAAAACCATGAGATGGACATTGGTGGTGAGGGCACAACTACAACGCTTGGTGGAAGCTATTTGCATAGTAATGGTAGAATTCAAGATGATGGAGTTTTTCGAATTGACGGGATGTCAGCCAGGCGTCCACCGTGTAGGGTATGTGTAGTAGGCAGCATGCCAGGATGCATAGGCATTGAACATAGCCCTGATGGGACGAGATGATGGCTTCATGGAGTTCGAAATCATGAACAACAGATAGTCATCGACAGTCAAGAATAAGAGGCGCGACGCGCCACAGAGTGCATCACCAAGATGCGAGGACCTGTGTGCGATAGCCATCCTTGGTGGGGAGAAGGAAGATGATCTCCCCAAGGATGGCGTCCCAGAGATTGTTGATGCCGTCTGCCCGATATTCTATGGGTTCCTCGGATCCAGTGGCATGGCCGCTTTTGCCCGCGCTACCGGGTGTAGGATTGTCGCGGGAAACCACGACCACCTATGGGACCAGGAGGTCCCTTTATGGTTCGATAGGGGGCGAGGCGTTGGACAAAGAGCAGATGAGCGTGGGGTAACACGACAGAGATCACACAGACAATTTTACCCAGGTTCGGGCCGCCATGAGGCCTAAAACCCTACTCCTACTTTGGTGGATTGATGGTGGAAAGGTGGTGGTGGTGCGTAGTACACTTGCCCAGCAAGGGTTGCCTGAGGCAATAGTGACTACGCACATATTGAGGTGTGAGTTATCCAACCTTCTAACCCTTTCTATGGTCTCCATGGGCCTCCTTTTATAGGTCAAGGGTTTACCATAGTGGAAAACTGGTCATTATGCACTGATAAGATAGCAAACAATGCTATCATACCTAACTCTACGGGCTGACAGGGCGCATTAAATGCACCGCTCAATGCCACATCATTGGTTGCCCGGTAAGGCTTGTCGCGCTATCTTGCCAGCTCCGCACCTGCTTGCTTGACACGTCGCAGGACGGGTGTCATCTACGGGTTTCTCCTGTAGGAAATGGCTGCCATGTGGCGAATGGCTGCCACTTAATCACTTTGTGGCTTGACACTGCACTGATCAACGACGTGGGTCATGATAGAGTGGTTGGCGAGGTGGTTTTTCCTCGGTGAGCCCCGGCAGGCCCAGCCGGGGTGCTCTGGTTGTCTGCTTCTGGGGGTGGCCTCGCCACTTGCCAGGCTCGCCTTCCCAGCAACGGAGGCTTCTCTCTTCATGATACCTTGCTTCTCTGGCTTGATCTTGGTCCTTCTGATCTCCATGTTGGTCCCTCGAATATCTTTTTTCTTGCACTCTCACTTGAGCTGCTGCTTCAATCTTGTTCTCGTGCCTGTGCACAGCCTGGGCTCCAGACCCAGGGTTTTTTGTCAGATTATGGGTTCCGGCAAACCCTTGAGATGTTCGAACTCTGGGGTTCGCACGAAGAACACTCTCTCCCTGACTCGCTCACTCAACGATCCTACGACCTAGGTCGACGAACCCAAAGAACAAGAGACACAGGGGTTTATACTGGTTCGGGCCACCTCGCGGTGTAATACCCTACTCAAGTGTGTGGTGGATTGCCTCGGGGGGGGGGGGGCTGAGGATAAACTAATACAGTGGATGAACAACCTCAGGAGGTGAGGTGTTCTTGAGCTCGGTGAGCTGGTGAGTGTGAGGATGATCTGAATGATCCATCCCCCTCTAGATGGGTCGATCCCCTACTACGGTGGTGGCTAAGTCCTATTTATAGTGGCCTTGTCCTCCTCCCAAATGTTTAGGCAGGGAGGGATCCCACAACGGCCAAGTTTGAAGGGGACAACTAGTACAAGCTATCCTGACAAAAGTAGTCTTCGCCTGCCAAAGGCTCTGGTGACGCTGTTGTGGGCTCCGCGATGCCCTTCGTCCTGCCGGCCTACTGGTCTTGGTCTGGTTGCACAGATATGGAAAACTTTGCTTCATTCCTCAGGACTCCACGTCTGCGCTTGCCTCCTTGACAACAAAGAGGAAACTGGTACACTGCATCCACTGGCGCCCGCCCGTCCTTGGTCGTCATGGCTCACGTCACGTGAACCTCACGAGGTGCCCCTTGCATAGATATCCCCGCTCCTCGGGAGCCAGCCTAGTGAGGCTGCCCCCAGGGAGGTCTTGGTGTCGTCCGCCTCGCGAGGCTTGGCCCCTTGCGAGGGTCTTGAGTTGTTGCTGCTAAAGCTGGGCCATATCGGGATGTTGAGCCACACTCGTGGGCCGCAGGCGGGCAAGTATGGGCACCCCCAGTCCCACAACGCCGACAGTAGCCCCCGGGCCCAAGACGCACTCGAACTTGGCTTCGAGGCAAAGCCAAAGGGCACATGCGGAGCGCAGCGGGCGCCAACCGCCTATGGCCTTAGACGACGCGTGGCAATTGATGGGACGTGGGCGCCTCCGCTTCCCCATGCTGCCTCGGCAACTGTCCGACTTGACGAGATGCCGCTGCATGCAAAGGAAAATCATCATTATGCATGATCGTGGTGACCGGTGGTTGCCCTTCCTCTGGCTATAAATGAGGGGAGGGGCAGAGCCCCCCTCCCCCCAGCTCATCTCTGCCTTCTTGTTGTTCACTCCTCCTTCCTCCTCTTGGTCCTTCTGTCTTGCTATCCTGCCAAAACATCCATGGCGCTGATTAGGAGGTTTTTTGCAGTGGAGAAGGGAAAGCCCCCCCCCCTTGAGGAGCCGGAGCTGCTTCCGCCGAAGAAGAGGTCCCGACACCGTCATGACGCTTGGGAGAGGCAAGAGGTGATGCGGCCTTGGTACGAGCGGTCGCCACCTGGCTACCAGCTCCCCCTTTACGCCCAAGCGCAGGGCTCCGTAGGAGGTGGAAGCGGCCCTCACCGTGCGAGTCGCGATCGCGGGGACTAGGTTGAGGTCATGCGGCCGTGTGCCGTGCGAACCCACATCGAGGCCTCCTCACCTGAGTTTGTGCTGTGGGCGGTGATGCCTCCGCGCACATGGATCCAGTTCCCGCAGTTCTTTGCCTAAGAGACGCCGCAGAGGGGGCCGCTTGAGGTGTGGCTCCAGCACGTTGGGTGGTGCAGTCTAGCCACGGGAGCAGCAGTCGAGGTTGTTTCCCCCGGCAAGATCTTCATGACTCGCGGATGGGGCGAGGTCACCCGTGCCTGTCGCGCGGAGGGGGCCCTCGCCATCCATTTCGAGTGTGATGGTGCCTCCGCACTATTCTTCAAGATCTTCCATGAGGAAGGTCGTCGCCTGGAGTGCTGCCCCAGAGATGAACGTCAGTAGGGCTAGGCGGCGGGCGCAGTGCCGGCCGTGGTTCTTGCCGATGGCTCCTCCAGCAGCAGTGACGACTCATGGGAGTCTAGTGACTCTCCCGCAGCGCCCGGAGTGCCGCGGCGGCCTCCGCCTGGCACCGACGATGATTTGGATGGGGTTCGCGCCGGCCTCACGTGGCCCACTGTTGATGATGGCATCAGTAGTGTTGCCCGCAGTCAGGGCTTCCTAAGGCCGTTCTTCTTTTGTTCCCTGCGAGGAATCGAAACGAACCACGAGGGGGTGTGTAAAGAACATGTAATGCTTTTTATCCATCGCTTATTACTCTTAACATGAGGTTGTGGCTGTGTGTCTCGCTTAGGCATTACTCCCCCTTTTCGTTCTTGCGGTAGCTTTAGCGCTCTACGCCGTCGGGTCCCAGTCTCCAGGTAGGCTCCAGTAGTCGCTGGTATGCCAGGTCGCAATGTCATGGTAAAAACCAGGAGGTGAGTGGTGTTAGTGTCAAAACCGGCGGATCTCGGGTAGGGGGTCCCGAACTGTGCGTCCAAGGCTGATGGTAACAGGAGGCGGGGGACACAATGTTTACCCAGGTTCGGGCCCTCTCGATGGAGGTAATACCCTAGTTCCTGCTTGATTGATCTTGGTGATATGAGTATTACAGGAGTTGATCTACCACAAGATCGTAGAGGCTAAACCCTAGAAGCTAGCCTATGATTATGATTGTTGTTGTCCTACGGACTAAACCCTCCGGTTTATATAGACACCCGAGGGGCCTAGGGTTACACAGAGTCGGTTACAGAGAAGGAGATCTACATATCCGAATCACCAAGCATGCCTTCCACGCAAAGGAGAGTCCCACCCGGACACGGGACAAAGCCTTCAATCTTGTATCTTCATAGTCCAACAGTACAGCCAAAGTATATAGTCCGGCTGTCCGATGACCCCTTAATCCAGGACTTCGTCAGTAGCCTCTGAACCAGGCTTCAATGACGATGAGTCCGGCGCGCAGATTGTCTTCGACATTGCAAGGCGGGTTCCTTCCCCGAATACTCCATAGAAGATTTTGATCACAAGGGTTGTGTCCGGCTCAGTAAAACAAATTCCACATACCACCATAGAGAGTATATTATTCCACAAATCTAATCTGCTAACAACCTTTCATAACGTGACATCCTATCATGGTCTGGTCATTACAAACCATTTTCCCAGCCTGCCACTTCACTTGTTGCGAGGCGGTTTTATTGGCACGTCTTGTCAAAGCAGAGATCGTGTTCTCCTTATCACGGGATTCTCATCAATACGGGTGTGGGTAACCCCATCGTTCTTGTTAGTATGACTCCGCAATTTTAGGAAAGTTCCAAACGGCCACGCGAAGGATGCTTGATATTCACCCTCTTTATAAAGGGGCCAAGGCCTGTCCTTTTCTTCTCGCGCTCGATCCTTCCCCTCCCCCACCTTGAGTTCCAACACCCAAGGCTCATGCTAAGCGCTTCGGACCTTCAACCATGTCCAGATCCAACCTTCAAGGTCAGTGGATGGCCTCCTCTATCATAGAGGAGGACATCAAGAAGCTAAGGGAAGCCAGGTATCTGACCACCGAAATCTTGCACAGGCTGTCTGCTCAAGGGAAGGTCATCGCTACTCCCGAACCCAACGAGAGTGTCGTATTTGTTTCCCACTTCCTCCGAGGGATAGGCTTTAGTCTTGATCCCTTTGTAAGAGGGCTTATGTTCTATTACGGGCTCGATGTCCATGATCTAGCTCCAGATTCCATCCTTCACATCTCGTCGTTTATCATCGTGTGTGAGGCCTTCCTCCGCATAACCCCACACTTCGGCTTATGGATCAAGACCTTCAATGTGAAGCCGAAGATGATCGATGTGCGACATGCAGAATGCGGAGGTGCCATAATAAGCAAAGGCGTCGATGCTCTATGGCCAAAGGGTTCCTTTCTGGAGGTGTCCAACTTATGGCAGCGGGAGTGGTTTTACATCATAGCTCCCCGAGGTACAAAGTGGGCAACTGCCCCCACCTTCCGCTCGAGCCCCCCGACATAACTGGCATCATGGGTCAACAAGGGGCTGGACTGGGGGCCAGATAATGACGTGCTGACATTGCAAAGTCGCATCCGAGATCTCCTCAAGAGGGATGTCAGCCTTGTCAAGGTAGTGCTAGTTATGCTAGTTCGTCGGGTCCTGCCATGCCAACGTCGATCTCTCCGTATGTGGGAGTTCAACCCGGAAGGATCGCGAACTATTCAGCAATTCTTCAGCGTGACGCTCGAAGAGATGTATGGATTGTTCTTCGGATCACGAATAAAGTGTCCGGACACCACCGAGGATGCGGGTCTCAACTACAACCATCTAGATACCCACGCAAGTAATTCTGTGGCCGAAAATGCTGTCTTTTTTATTTGTCACAACATCATTCTGAAAAAATCGCTCTCGGCCAGGACTGGATAAGAAAGGCGGAGATGATCAGGTGTTCGGGCCCCCTTCCCGAAGGCTCACCGGATCCTGTACTAGCCAGGATGCTTGAGCACGCGCCTTATCAAGTGGCATCAGGGGAAGATAAAGGGAGGAATAAAGAAGCCGAATGCGGGATTCACGCATCAATCATCCAAATCGGGGGAACTAGTGTCTCCACGAAGGAGGATAATCGAGGAGAAGAATCTAGAATCCCCTCTCCCCAAGGAAGGAAAAGGACCGCCTCTAAAGACTTGGAAACGAAGGTTTTCAAACGAGGGAAGAAACCTTCGCCAGGGGCCCTGCACCGGAGGGTGTCCTTACCGCACAGTGCCCGCAAGGGGGCCAGCCCTGCACCGAGCTGTAAGTGAACAAAAGTACTTTTGGTAAATATATCCTGTTTTATCTCCGAGGACAATAACTGGGACATATCTCTTGCAGTCCGGCTCGTAGCCCTTCTCGACAGAGTTTGTCTTCGGGGGATCTTCTTCCGGAGATGATGGAGAGCGAAACGCCTCCTCCTGTCTCCCCGCCTCCTGGGGTGGACGACCCTGAGGTGTCATCACGGAGGATTTCTCCTCATCCGCCAAGGCCAGAAGGTAACCCTTCGGCCACCGAAGTCCGGAATATTTGGCTCCTAAGGAGAGCAACAGAAAGAGTCTGGGATTGTCCGGTGCACAACCGGACGCACTGATGGGTCTTTTGGAGCAAGCAGCTATCTCAGAGGCGCATCATACTTTAATGGGTATGGTGGTTGAGAGGATTTCATCTGCCAAAAGTGGGTTGCATGAGGCTTTTATGAGCCTGCTAAGAGGCTTTGAGGTACGCAAAGTAATATATAAAAAATTTGACGGTACCGCACATCCTAGGTGTGCTCTATATAGATAGTAGCCCCTGAGACTCTGGTTGCTGTCCAAAGGCGGCAAACAGAGGATCATAGTCCCAGGTAATGACCGCGCTTCTTTCATGTGGAGGCGGCTGAGGGTCCGGTGGCTGGCCGGACTGCTGAGTTTGCCGGACTAAGGCGGCAACTTGACGTGGCAGATGCTGACATTGCGCTTGTGAACAAGCGTCTTGACGAGGCACATGGTATGTATTTTCGGGTGGTCAACAAATATTAAGAGGAGCATGATGCTAGTATATATAATATGCTATGACTGCAGATGGAGCTGCCGCGGTGGACACCCTTCGGGCGGAACTTGGCCGAGCCAAGGAACAAGCTAGGAGAAGTGATGAGGCCGCCCGAAAGGCGGCCGAAGACTTAAGAGCCAGGCTGCTCATCGCCAAAGCGAAGATAAAATAGCCAAGATGGCTGTTGAGCTGAAAAATGCCGCCGGCCGATATGAGCTTCTTGAAAAGGAAAGCCAAGCGAAAGCGGCTGACATGAAGAAAGCCGTGGAAGTAGCCAAGGAAACCCGCTCTCAAATCAGAGCAGCGAAGGAGGAGCTCCGTCAAGCCAGAGATATCACGGCTGGGAAGCCCTTTTTGTTGCGGACGAAGTTCGGAGATCCGAAGTATGCCCCTCTAGATCAATTATGGAGTGTTGCAGACGCGTACTTGGACTTGGCAATGAGTGCTGCTGATGCGACTGAGTTTTTCAAAGATCAGAAAGATCATGAAGTGGAAAGATTGTTCTGGTCGCAGTTCAGTGCTCCAACGCGTCCGGTGCTGTTAAATGAACAAATGGCCGAGTGGGCCGAGCTCCATAGGTTGTCTGGACATGCCATGAGGTCTGTCGTGGATCATCTTTGGCCGAAGGGACCAAGGACGAATAGTTATTTTGGTTTAGTGCAACGATTCCTTGGTGTTGTGCTGCATATCGATGCTATAAAGAGGTCGGCCTGCATAGAGGGTGCGCGGATGGCTCTTGCCCATGCTAAGACATACTGGGCAGAGATGGAGGCCACCGCTATTGCAACCGGGGATCCGGCCGTAGGCTAGGTCTCGGCTGAGCACTATTTTGAAGAAGTCCTAGAAGGCGCTTGTTTAACAGAGGCTCAGTGCTCGAAGAGTATCATGTTCGAATGACATGTATCCAAATTGTAAAAACAATGTTATTTGGATTATAAAGGCAGTGTTTATACTTTTTCCTAAAAGTATTATGGCGCCTCCTATGCGACCATTTATGTATGTATATAACCTGAAAGTTTGCAGTCATCGGCTTCAGCCCCCACACACATAATGCGGGGGTGTTCGAAAAAGTGCGTATTCACACTTGACCCAACGTCTTGGTCCATTAAGGAGGTGATAGCGCGGCGAACAAGGCAATCGGACTATATAGCTTTAACACTTTCACTTAGCCATGTGAGTTTGACGGTGGGGCTACTATATAGCCCCTGGTACTTCCGCGCTCATCCGAGTACGGTGCGCGTACATACATGACCGAGAAACCGGTCCTTCGTTAATGCAGAGGAATAGCGAAGATTCCCGTTGAGTCATCGAGTGATTGACCAGTCTCGCGCTTTATCATGACAGTCGGTTTTCGCTTTCTCTACTAAGGTGCTCATCCAGATGAACCAGGGCACAATCGCAGTAGTTCTCCCGGTGCCACCTTAGCTGGTAGAGCAGAACGTAAGGTAGCAAAACACGGGAGACGGGCAACCCCAACTATTGACCAAAGACACGATTCGCAGCTAATGCATATAAGGCCAAACTCGCGACGCCGAACACTCCCTAAGGTATTCGGACTTTACAACATATACTAGGCTGAGTAATGCCCTCGATAATGAGCCCTGATTTTCTAGGTACTTGCATTAGTCTGACGTGACGAAATGCCAAATAACGCCAGCAACCCTTTCGGTTGTGTTGAGTATCTGGAGGGAGTGAAGCAACAAGAGACAGTAAAAAAGGTTTACACAGGGTCTTAATCTAAAAAGAAGCCTTTAAGCGGGGCCCTGCTGCACGTCTGTGCCTGTGTCTCCGTTGTGCCGTATCCTGGAAGGGTGTAGTACGATGATCATCTATAAAAGAGAAAAACGTAGCTAAAAGTCTTCGTGTGAAAAAATGGTTATTCTTAATGAACCATTAAAATGCAATCTAAATAGGATCAAGCTGAACTGTAGCCCTTTTTACATGTGGGAAGCCCCTAGCACCACCTATGGGGGTGTATCCATCGACCCAATCTCAGGTTTATCTGAGTTGTTACAGCTAGTGGTGTGCCGGACCCGTCTAACCATGTCCGCGATCTTGACGACCGATCATTTTGTTTGGTTGGAGAGGCCGTTCAGTGATTGGCTGCTAGAGCCGCCACATATTCCTCCTTACGTGAGGAACGCTCTATGTTTCCGCTAACTATGATGATGCCACATGGACCAGGCATCTTAAGCTTAAGATAAGCGTAATGTGGTACTCCATTAAAACGAGCGAAGGCCATTCTCCCGAGTAGTGCGTGATGGACGCTTTGGAATGGAGCGAGTTCGAAGGTTAATTCTTTGCTTCGGAAGTTGTCGGGAGAACTGAATACAACCTCTAGTACTAGAGAGCCCATGTAGCGGGCCTCTGGGCCTAGTATTACTCCTTTAAAGGTAGTATTGCTTTGGCTGATTCTTGTCGGGTCTATCCCCATTTTGCGGACGGTGTCCTGATATATCAGATTAAGACTACTGTCGCCGTCCATGAGGACTCGGGTGAGATGGTATCCGTCATTTATTGGGTCTAGCACCAAGGCAGTCGATCCTCCATGCCGGATACTAGTTGGGTGATCCCTGCGATCAAAAGTGATCGGGAAGGCCGACCAAGGGTTGAACTTCGGGGTGACGGGCTCCACGGCATATACGTCTCGGGGTGTGCACTAGCGCCTCCTCTTCGGTATGTGAGTTGCGTATCATGTTCATTGTTTTGACCTCTGGTGGGAATTTTTTCTGTCCCCTAGTGTTCGGCTGGCGAGGCTCATCCTCGTCTTTGCTTGGTGTCTCCCTCCCCTTGTGTTTGGCGTTTAGCTTATCGGCCTGCTCGAAGACCCATCATTCTCTGTTGGTGTGATTTGCAGGTTTGTCGGAGGTGCCATGAATCTGACATAATCTGTCTAGAATCTTGTTTAGGCTGGACGGTCCTTCTCTGTTGCATTTAAATGGCTTTTTCCGTTGACCAGGTCGAGAGCCCCTGAATCCGGCATTTACCTCCGTGTTGTCTGGGCTGTCTTCGTTGTTTCGATGCTTGCTTTTATTGCGTCACGGTTTCCCGTTGCCATCCCTGACTTCGGATGTGCCTGGGTTGCTGGTGCCGCTATGGGCCTGCCAACTGTCTTCGCCCGCGCAAAAGCGGGTCATAAGGCTTGTTAGGGCTGTCATTGTCCTCAGTTTTTCCTGGCCGAGGTGTCTGGCGAGCCATTCGTCCTGGACATTGTGCTTGAAAGCAGCTAAGGCTTCGGCATCCGGGCAGTCGATGATTTGATTCTTCTTCGTGAGAAATCTGTTCCAAAGATTTCGGGCTGACTCTCCGGGTTGTTGAAGTATGTGACTTCAATCATCTGTGTCCGGAGGTCAGACATAGGTCCCTTGAAAATTGGCCCTCAAAGCATCCTCAAGCTCTTCCCAGCTTCCAATTGAGTTTTCGGGGAGGCTTTTTAGCCAGTGCCGAGCTGGTCCTTCCAACTTGAGGGGCAGGTATTTGATGGCATGGAGATCATCTCCGCGAGCCATGTGGATGTGAAGGATAAAGTCCTCAATCCATACCCAAGGGTCTGTCGTTCCATCATATGCCTCTATGTTCACGGGTTTGAATCCCTCTGGAAATTCATGATCCAGCACCTCATCGGTGAAGCATAGGGGGTGCACGGCACCCCTGTATTTGGATGTGTCATGGCATTCTTTGAACGATTGTAGCGTTTGGTTTTGATTCCGAGCTGTTATTCGATCAGTATAGTCATTTGGGTGGCCATGATTCTGTGCCGGGGCGCACTTCCTAGATCTGTAGATGGACCTGGCCATACCGGCTTTTTTATGCATGTCTTCACATAAATCGTGTGCTGACTTGTGTGCAACGTCGTTAGTCTCCCTGTCGTGGCCACGGAGTGGTTGACCCGGCTGGTCGGCCGTTCTATTTTTCGGTTGAATGGGCTCTAAAGCCTCTCATCGAATTCAGGCAGCAGCTTGCGCTTTGGATAGCTCTTTGTGTGGCGAACGCCGCCGTACTTTTCTTCAGTGTCAAGCACTTTGTTCCATCTGCTGTTGAGCGTATTATGCGTGGCCTTAAGCCTTTGCTTCTGCTTCTTCAGGCTCCTCGCGGTGGCAATAAGCCTTCTATGGAGGTTCTCTTGTTCCAAGTGCCTTTCCAGGATGATGTGTGCATCATCGCCTGGACTGTTCTCCTCTCCGGAGACAGGTTGATGAGCTTTACCCTCGGTGTCGCCATGATCGGACAGCGGCTTTGTACTATGTTCGCCGTCCGCTGGCTCATTCTGCTCCATCGCTGGGTCCATGTGGTCGTCGTTTCCTTTGGAGTCGACCGGGGTATTATTCTTTCTTGCGCTATTATCGCTATTTTTCTGAGGTAGGATTTGGAGCAGTGCCGTTGTCGCTTTGGTTGGTTCTCAAGGGGACTATCCTTCGCTGCATCCTCCTGTTCCTCATCGTTGTTTTCTTTTGGTGTATCCACCATGTATATATCGTGTGATGAAGTGGCTGTCCAGCACCCTGTGGGCGGTGGTTCCTGTTTCTCTCCTGCATCGTCGTCCATACCGTCGATGTCTTCGGAGTCAAAATGAAGCATGTCAGTTAAGTCATCGATAGTGGCTATTAAATGGGTGGTGGTTGGGGAACGAATTCCTTCGTCGTCCGCTGCCCACTCGAGCCAGACATAGTTCGGTCGAGGGTCTCCTGACAAGGAGAGAGACCTCAATGAATCTAGCACATCGCCCAAGGGCGAGTGCTGAAAAATATCCACAGAGGTAAACTCCACGATTGGTGCCCAATCAGATTGGATAGGCACGGACACGGGCGGTTTGGAGCCTGTGGCCGGGGACGAATCCAAGGGTCCGGTAACACAGGTCTCATAGGAGGTGAAGTCAGTATTCGACTCTATCACCGCTGAGTGTGCGGCCTCCATGGCGGGGTCCATCCACCCGTCCTCGGATGGCACGATTTGCTCTGGATTGAGGGACGAGTAACCACATGTGCGATCTCCTGAACACCGTCCGATGACAGAGCTAAGTCATGCTCGTCGTGACTGTGCGGCGCGCCTGACATGAGCTCGAATCTGTCGAAGATCAAGTCTCCGCGGATATTGGTAGTGTAGTTCAACCTTCCAAATCTGACCTGATGGCTAGGGGCGTAGCTATCAATCTGCTCTAGATGGCCAAGAGAGTTGGCCCGCAGTACGAAGCCGCCAAATACGAAGATCTGTCCGAGGAGAAAAACCTGACCCTGGATCGCATCGTTGCTGATGACCGTAGGAGCCATCAAGCCTTTATCGTGACCGCAAAGTGGAACTCTCAATGAAAGCACCAATGTTGGTGTCAAAACCAGCGGATCTCGGGTAGGGGTTCCCGAACTGTTTGTCTAAGGATGATGGTAACAAGAGGCAGGGGACATAATGTTTACCCAGGTTCGGGCCCTCTTGATGGAGGTAATACCCTACTTCCTGCTTAATTGATCTTGATGATATGAGTATTACAAGAGTTGATCTACCACGAGATCATAGAGGCTAAACCCTAGAAGCTAGCCTATGATTAAGATTGTTGTTGTCCTATGGACTAAACCTTCCAGTTTATATAGACACCGGAGGGGGCTAGGGTTACACATAGTTGGTTACAGAGAAGGAGATCTACATATTCGAATCGCCAAGCTTGCCTTCCATGCAAAGGAGAGTCCCACCCGGACACGGGACGAAGCCTTCAATCTCGTATCTTCATTGTCCAACAGTCCGGCCAAAGTATATAGACCGGCTGTCCGAGGACCCCTTAATCCAGGACTCCCTCAAGCGGCCCGAGGTCCGGTAAGAGCTCCAGAGGCGCGATTCTCAGGAGGTCCCCCTTGGCGTGCAAGCATCTCCCTAGAGACCGAAAAGGAAGGCAAGTGCCAGAACGAGTTTACGAGAGCAGTCGGCTTCAGACAGAGAGATTCCCTTTGTTTTGCATGGGAGACTTATCTTGCAGCAACTCGGTTGTGATCCCTTGCTCAACGCTCGGCTTGTGTTTCTGTGGTGGTACTACTAGGCATGGTCGCACCGGTCGCCCCTTCTCCCGCTCATCTATATGCTCTGCGTCCTCGAGTCCCACCCTCGAGCGAGGCTCAGCCGCCGCTGGTATGCCAGTCGTGATCCCATGGTCAAGGCCAGGGGAGGGCTGGAGAGTCAGAAAGAACACATGAGGCGTGATGCTCAGGAGTCCCCCTTTAACGTGCAAGCGAATTGCGTTGAGAAAGGGGGCAGGCGAGGCCGCCTGTAGTTGAGCTCCGGAGATTCCTACAGTTTAGTTCGAGAGAAGAGCATGACTCATAATCGTGCCGCTGCCCTTCCGCTATCCTTTCCGCAAGAAGATGGAGGCACTGAGGATCTGGTGAGGTGACGTGCGTGGAGCAGGCCGTGAGCCAGAGCTCGATCGCACAGGTTTATCAACATTGCAGGGACGGACCCGAGCACAAGCGCCATGCCAGCATGTGTAGCCCCCGTTGCAGGATGAGCAGGAGGTCGGTCAGCAATGCAGGAGGCCGCGAAGGGCAACATGCAAGCAGGTGACAATTATAAAGTAATTCATGGGAGGAGGCAAGCTAGCTTGGATAAATGTAAGAACGATACATGCCGCAGCGACGGACCCACGCGGCCTGGGGATGATGCAACCTGAGGGGCGCCCCCGACAGAGTAAGTTAAATACGCAAAAGGATACACGTCGTAGGGACATGCCCATGCGACTTGGGCATAATGTTGCCCGAGGGGCGCCCCCAACTGTATGAATCAGAAAGAGTCACCTGGCACCGTTGTTGGAGGGATGTTGAAGCACCTGAAGACGCATGTTAAAGAAGTTGCTCCTCTTGAGCCGCCTGGGTGCAGAGCCTCGGGAGGCTTTGGGGGTCCGAGAGACTCATGAAGAACCGTCACCATCTCCGCCAGGACTGCGTGATGCTTGGCATCCTGAGCCGCCGGAACGCTCCGTAGGTGGCGCTGGAAGGTGACAGCCATGTTTGGTAGGCCAAATGGCATGCGAACATAGTTGTGAGGTGAACCCTCACACCGACCAACGGGCGAAGGCCGAAAACGCTCTTGGGATGCAGCCCTGTTGAGCCCTAGGATGTTGACGCAGACACGTAGCTCGTCGTCCTTGCCAGGAAAAGGAGTTGTGCCAAGTGGTGGGCGGCGATCGCTGCGCATGGTTCTCGCCTCTTGAAGCTCCTCGGTCGCCTTGGTGATGAACTCCTGAGCACTAGGCACTCCATGCCTTGTGCCCTCATGAAGGAAGCGTGCAGTCAAGCATGCCTCCATGTGGTGCCCGAGCACTTCCCTGGTGACATTGGCTAAGTCAGAGACCCTCCAACAGAGAGCCCCCGAGCCCAGCCTGAGGAGGGCGTCGGGCGCGCCTTCCTATCTGAGGGAGGAGGGCTCCCCATCCGGGGGCGTAGGTCCTGAGGTGGTGCCACTGGAGACACCGCTCTCCTGAGGATCCTTACTGCGCAGCTGATTCTTCTTCTTGGGGACAGCCTCAGGAGGGTAGATGGCACCTTTGTTGTCCGGGTCTTCGGCCGCCGCAGCCTGGTAGGCCCACTTGAGAGAGCACACCCCATCCTTTTCCTCGCAAGCGACCCTGATGATGCCGCAGCTCCCTGGTATCTTGAGGACATTGTACCATGATGGGTCACCTCCATGAACTTGTCCAGGGCCGGACAACACTGCGCAGCTTGGGGGTGAAGGCTCGGCAACCCGCGGTGGTGACTAGAGCCCGTCATGGAGGTGGAGCCTAGTCTTGGTATCCCCACGCCGCCGACACAGGCGACGCGCGGTCTTGACGTGGTGGCGCTGGGAGTGCAGGAGCATCTTCTAGCGGCCACGGGATTTCCCGGCATCTTCCTTCTTCACGCGCGGGGCGCCTTGTGCGGTGGCTCGCATCGCGGGGCCACGCGTCTTGGTGCAAGGGCGATGTCTTGATGTGGAGGTGGCGGAGGTGCTCCATGGGCCACGTCACCCGCAGCAAGAGGCGGACGAGGCAACAAAAGGGATGGTGCAGGAGTACTCCCTGCGGCACTGACAAGCTCGGCGATGCGGTCCAGCTAGTCTTCGTAGAGGTCGTCGACGGGGCGGTAACACAGGAGCTCGCGCGCCATGAGCAGTGCGATATGCGCGTCCGCGGGTCCGCGTCGAGTGTGGGACGATGAGGTGGACGGAGTTGGTGACGGGGTGGCGGTGCATCCGTCTAGCCACACAGAGGGGTGCAACAACAAGACTTGCTGCTCATTCCCCGCCGA
Organism: Triticum aestivum; assembly: GCF_018294505.1. Classification (NCBI taxonomy): domain Eukaryota; kingdom Viridiplantae; phylum Streptophyta; class Magnoliopsida; order Poales; family Poaceae; genus Triticum; species Triticum aestivum. The sequence continues at coordinate 257,137,679 of NC_057800.1, forward strand.
GCCAGTGGCGGCGTTGGCAGTGGGTGATGGAGATCGACGGGGAGGCCCGCCGACGGGCGCCGTCCGGGCAACGCGAGCGTTGAGAATGGCTCGATGCTTAGCACGGGCTCGACGAGCGTCAGCCATGGAAGCAGTGGAGCAGTGGTGCGTCGATCGATGGAAGAGAGATTTTGGCACACCCCTACCTAGCGTGCCAAATGTCGGATTACAGGTTTCGGAAAACCCTTGAGAGGTTCAAACTCTGGGTGCACACGAAGAACACTCTCTCCCCGACTCGCTCACTCAACGATCCCACGGCCTAGCTCGACGAACCCAAAGAACAAGAGACACAGGGGTTTATACTGGTTCGGGCCACCTTGTGGTGTAATACCCTACTCCAGTGTGTGGTGGATTGCCTCGGGGGCTGAGGATGAACTAATACAGTGGATGAACAGCCTCAGGAGATGAGGTGTTCTTGAGCTCGGTGAGCTGGTGAGTGTGAGGATGATCTGAATGATCCGTCCCTCTCTGGATCCCAACTGTTTAGGTGGGAAGGGATCGCACAACGGCCAAGTTTGAAGGGGGACAACTAGTACAAGCTATCTTGACAAATGTAGTCTTTGCCTGCCAAAGGCTCTCATGCTGATGCTGCTGTGGGCTCCACGATGACCTCTGTCCTGCCGTCCTACTGGTCTTGGTCTTGGTGCATTGATATGGAAACCTTTGCTTGATTCCCCAGGACTCCACGTATGCTCTTGCCTCCTTGACACCAAAGAGGAAACTGGTACACTACGCCCGCTGGCGCCCGCCTGGCCTTGGTCGTCATGGCTCACGTCACGTGAACCTCGTGAGGTGCCCTTTGCATAGATATCTCCACTCCTCGAGAGCCAGCCTAGTGAGGCTGCCCCCAGGGAGGTCTTGGTGTCGTCCGCCTCGCAAAGGTCTTGAGTTGTTGTTGCTGAAGTAGAGCCGTACCAGGCCGTTGATGCAGCCACGCTCGCGGGCCACAGGCAGGCAAGTCTGGGCACCCCCGGTCCCAGAACACCGACATTGTTGCACCTGTAGAAGCCCCCTGGCCTGCCCCGAATGCTCTGCCAAGCATCATCGGGGTAGGGCCTAATAAGTGCACATGCAAGGGTTGCTGAAGAGGCTGGTTTCTTGAAGTCTTCTTTCCTTCATTAGCCTTGATTCCGGGCCAGTTTCCGGTTTCTCTGTGCGTCGTGTAAAGACAATAGTGGTGGGGCCGCTCCTGTAATGGCCCGTGAATGACTTTGACGCATGGGGTAGAAACTGCAATTTCACTCTTCCAACCACGCCCTCATCCTTGGCCACATATGTTGCATGCATCACGTTGGGTAGGTAATGGAGGCGCATGGCACGGGAGAGCATCACAGTGAGGGCCTTGCTGGGGAGCGCCGCCGTCCTGATCCTGGGGAGGCACCGAATCCCATCTGTGCCCTCCTCCGGCCTCTTCGACCTCTTCCTGTAGGAGATGGACAGGGCCAAAGGCATTACGGGGCACTTATCTTTTTTCAATCTTAAATCTGTAGGCATATGCCAACTTTTAATTCAAATAATGTAAGCTCTCGTGTCTATTTTTGTGTTTTGTAATGCTTGTACTTGTATCAGCATATTAATGAAAAAGATGAATCCTGCCGAGAACCCGTGCATGTGTTTGTCCTTGCAGAGGTGAGAGTTTTTCCCCGATAGGCTATCCTGCTGGTGCCCTCTTCGTCTGCCGAAGAGCTGCGTGTGCCGGGGAATAGACAGAGGGACCAGCCCCCCGCCAACTTCTTTTTACCAAAGGCAACTGCGACCATCCTGACCAAAGCAACGTTCGGGTCACGAATGGGAGCACCTAAGTCTCAAAAGGGTGCCGAGGCTTTCTAATGCACAAGTTTATAGCTTACAGAACACTAACGGATGGGAGGTAGAACTTCTCTGCTTTGCTTGCCGGGGATCGTTGTGCCGGGCAATCTTCTCAACTCTTGTCAAAGCCGAGTTCATGGCAGGAACCTGCAACTTCATGCAGATGAGAAGGAATGCAGGATGCGATCCTATTTATATGCATATGCAAATGCTCATGAAATGCTTATGCAGTGATCTTGGAATGCTCATGCATGCATGCAATCTTGGTCGGGGGCCACCCACAACGCTTCTTTATTTTCTCTTGCATGGGGTCATTGCCCCGGCTTGGTACAAGGGGTTACATGCTGCTGAGGCAAGGCCTATACAAATGGGTGGCTACCGGGCAGGGCCCGACAGCCGCGCCTTATGGGTAGAACTTGCGGATATGCTCAATATTCCATGAGATTTGCAGCTGAGTGCCATCTCCGGTATCCAGACGGACTGCGCCAGGTCTGGTGACTCGTACTACCCGGTAAGGGCCTTCCCACTTTGGTGACAACTTGTGTGTACCCTTGGCAGACTGAACGCGCCTAAGGACAAGGTCACCTTCCTCAAACCACCGGGCATGAACCCTGCGGCTATGATAGCGACGCAGGGCTTGCTGGTAGCGCGTAGCACACGTAGCAGCTCGAAGATGGTTCTCCTCGAGTAGTAAAACGTCGTCACACCGGTGCCGATCTTGTGTTACTTCCTCATAGGCAAGCACTCGAGGCGACCCGTAAATGAGTTTCGTGGGGATAAATGGTTCTGCCCTATAGACCAGGGAGATGGGAGTCTGCCCGATAGCTCTGTTTGGTGTCGTTCTGAGGGACCAGAGAACTACCGGCAGCTCCTCGATCCACCGCATGCCATGCTTCTGCAGCGTATCAAAAGTTCTCATCTTGAGTCCACACAGCACTTCAGCGTTCGCCCTCTCAGCTTGTCCGTAGATCCGAGGGTGTGCCACGGAGGCAAATGAGATCTTGCATCCGAGGGCGTGAACATATTGCATGAAGGCGCGGGTCGTGAACTGAGTGCCGTTGTCAGTAATGATCCTTGCCGGAACTCCAAAACAACACACCAGATCTTTCAAGAACTTGATAGTTGACTAAGCAGTCACAATTCTCACGGCAGTCACTTCAGGCCACTTTGTAAACTTGTCGATGGCAACGAACAAGAATACAAAGCCCCGATTGCTCAGGGGAAGGGGCCGAGGATATCGAGCCCCTAGACCAAAAATGGCCATGATAGAGGGATTGTTTGAAGAGCTTGGGCAGGCAGGTGTGTTTTCTTGGAATGGAACTGACAGGCTTCACATGTCGTGACTTGCTCGACCGCATCTTGGAGGGTTGTGGGCCAATAGAATCCTTGCCGGAATGCTTTCCCAACTAATGCCCTTGATCCAATGTGGGAGCCGCACATTCCTCTGTGACGCTCAGCGAGCAGTTCCTTTCCTTCTTCCCGGCAGACACTTCAATTTCACACCCTTGGGCCTCCTTCTGTATAGTGTGTCATCGACAAACTGATACATACTAGCCCTCCGGGGTACTTTTTTAGCTTCATCTTGGTCGTCGGCAAGCTCTCCGGTTTGGAGAAAGTGGACAATGTGCCTTGCCCAAGTTGGAGCCTGGGGCTGGGCACCGAGGACTAGCAGAACCTCCTCTACTGCTGGAGAACCAGCCTCATTCGCGGGGTTCGTGCTCCCGGCTAGAGCGGGTGGTTCGGCAGGTTGTGAGGAGTTGTTTATGGCAGGGTCTCTGCCGGGAGCGGACGGCTCTACCAGGAGAGGCTTACCGTAGTCCAACTTTCTCCTCTTCCGGGCCAATGTTGTTGGGGATACGAAGGGTTGAGTGAGATGGAGAACAAAAGTTCCTGGTTCCACAGGAAGCTTCTGCGAAGCACACTTTGACAGGTGATCAGCTATGATGTTTTCCGCATGGGGTACGTGCTTTGTTTGCAATCCGTCAAAGTGCTCCTCCAATCTCCTCACTTCCTCGACGTATGCTCCTCCCCTGCCTTCGCGTCCTTCACCGCCGCGTCACGGGCGACCGGGGCTAGGCCGGTGTAACATCCCGGATGTAACATTCCATTATTGTAACTCCAACTCTTGCCATTTCCGGCTATGTGATATGTTATATCCTCCGTGGTTGGGCTTTGTTCCTCGTTTTGCATTTTGTTCATGTCATGCATTTTATCTCATGTCATCATGTGCTTCTCATTTGCATTCATGTTCGTCTCATGCATCGGGTCATTTTCCCCATTGTCCGTTTTGAAATCCGACACTCACACATGCACCCGTTGCACCCCTCAAATCTCGTTTCGTGAGCGGGAGAAAAACATTCATGAAATGGGCCGCGATCTGTCGAGTGGCCTTGGTACATCACCGGTAGGTCGCCTGTCAAATTTCGTTCCATTTGGAGGTCGTTTGATGCCCCAATGGTTAACCGGGTAACCGCAAAAAACCCCTCTCATTGCAGCCCATCACCCCTACAAAACAGCCCACTAGCCCATCAAAACCCCTCCATGCTCATGTGGGCGAAAACCGCACCTCATTTGGACTCTCCTAGCTCCCTCTACCTATAAAAAGGCCTTGCCCTCCGAAATTCACAGGCAAACCCTAGTCTTCCCCTTCCTCCGCGCGCTGGACCTGTCCGTGCTGCCGCCCCGCAGCTGCGGTCCACCCGAGCCCGTGGGAGGCCCTCCCCGGCCCGGCTTCCCGCACTCACCCGCTGCCGCCCGTGCTCGCTGACCACCGCCGCCTTGCCCTGCCGCCGCCGCATCGGAGCACCTCACCGCCCCGCGCTGCCACATTGCCATCGCCGGTCGCCGCCACCTCCGCGCCACCCTCGCCGGCCGGATCCGATGAGCCCGGCACCAGATTCGCCATCCCCGACCTCTCCGGTGACCGGATCCGGCCTTCCCGACCTCGCTGGCGTAACTCTGGCCATCCTCCGACGAGATCCGCCACCGCCTCGTAATCCGCGCCAGGTCAACCCTAGATCTGGAGTGGTATATTTCCTCCAAGTCCCCGAATCCTTCACATCATGTGACCCTCTTTAACATGTCATATCTCCGTGCATATAGCTCCAATTTGCGCATATGATATATCGAAATATTCATTTGGAGATGCTCTTCATGTCAGTGTCATTTGCATGTATGTTATTGTCTATATTGATGCCCTAATCATCGTTGCACAAGTGCTATATGATGTTGTCTGCTGGAATTCATCATAACTTGCTGATTTGTCATTTTCGTAGCATTTTGTCTGTACATCCTTTGAGCATCATGTCTATATGTTTTAGGAGCATCTTCATAGCATATTTTCAGTGGTTCAAGTCTTGTATTTTTATGAGCTCTGTGGTGACTAGCACAAGCATGCAAAGTAGGCCAGTTGATGTTGCTGATTTCAGACAGTATTTCTGCCAAGTCTTTTCCTGTTACATTATGTTGCTATGTTGTCTTGTTGCCACAAGTAGATCCATGCATATTTTGATGAACTTCAGTAAGGGTCTTTTGAAGATATGGTTATGCTCTATCCGTTCATGTCTCTGTTTGTAATTATGGACTAGTGTAGCTTCTCATTACCATGCTCTACTTTTGCTAAATATTGTTGTTGGCAGATTGTTAACATGAAGTTCATTTTTGCCATGTGTTTTGCTAGTGATCCATGCACCCTATGAACTTGCTCTTGCTACGTTTAGCTTCATAAATGTGTCTTCTTACTGTTGGTTACCTTGTGATGCCATGAAATGCTTTGTGGTGAGTGGCATGAGCTTGCAAAGTTGTTATCATGAATCTATTTCTGCCATGCTATGATTTTCTACTAAGTCCGAAACGGTTCATATCACTTGCCATGTTTGCATTGAGGCTACCATCTTTTCTATGCATCTTTAGCTAAAGTTCAGTAAGGGAGTTCTGTTCATTGCCTTTAGCACTAGCATGTCATGCCCTTGTTTTCCATGATATGTTCTTGTAGCTGTTGTTCACTAACTCTAAACATTGCTACCTGATGCTGTTTGTCCCATGTTTAGTATTTTCACCAAGTCTGCAACCTGATTGCCATTTGCATTTTGCCATGCTGTTTTAGGCTTGGTCTAGTGAGTTCTAGCAGGAGCTCAGTGTTCATGATTTGTAGAGCTTCACTTGTACTTCACTATCATGTGCTTTCTTGCTATGTTGGATTGCGGTAGCATAGTTTCATGATGCATTTTAAGTGTTATGATGCTGTTAAGAGCAGTGTTGCATTGTTCTTTTGTTTTGCTCGTCATTTGCAAACCATGCATCCGTTTCTGGTTATCCTTATATCAAATTCGACCAAAATCACTCACCCTTTCCAGTGGCGTGCTTGGTTTGCCAAGTTGATGCCTTGATCATTTTTTCCTTCCGGAGTACCCATATGCATGCAGATCATATCTTGCATTCGAACCCATGTCTTGCATCATGTTGCTTGTGCATTGCACCATGATTGATTGTTGTTCCGTTGCATGTGTTCTTGCTTTGGGTAGAGCCGGGAGACGAGTTCGTGAACGAGGATCCTGTCGAGTACGTTTACGAGAAGCAAGCTTTCAACGACTCTGAGAACTTTGCAGGCAAGACGATCATTACCCCTGATATCACTTCTATCTTTGCTTGCTAATTGTTCGCTCTATCTCTATGTCGTGCTACCTACCACTTGTTTATCATGCCTCCCATATTGCCATGTCAAGCCTCTAACCCACCTTCCTAGCAAACCGTTGTTTGGCTATGTTTACCGCTTTTGCTAAGCCCCTCTTATGATGATGACGATGATTTCCCCCTCCGGGAGGAAGTTCCCCCGGCGAAATCGCTCCGCCGGAGGGCAAAAGTGCTCATGCCCAATGTCGGTGTCAAAACCGGCGGATCTCGGGTAGGGGGTCCCGAACTATGCGTCTAAGCCAGATGGTAACAAGAGGCAAGGGACACGAAGTTTTACCCAGGTTCGCGCCCTCTTGATGGAGGTAAAACCCTACGTCCTGCTTGATTAATATTGATGATATGGGTAGTACAAGAGTAGATCTACCACGAGATCGGAGAGGCTAAACCCTAGAAGCTAGCCTATGGTATGATTGTTGTTCTGTATGTTGTCCTACGGACTAAAACCCTCCGGTTTATATAGACACCGGAGAGGGTTAGGGTTACACAAAGTCGGTTACAATGGTAGGAGATCTGCATATCCGTACCGCCAAGCTTGCCTTCCACGCCAAGGAAAATCCCTTTCGGACACGGGACGAAGTCTTCAATCTTGTATCTTCATAGTCCAGGAGTCCGGCTGAAGGTATAGTCCGACCATCCGGACACCCCCTAATCCAGGACTCCCTCAGTAGCCCCTGAACCAGGCTTCAATGACGACGAGTCCGGCGCGCAGTTTGTCTTCGGCATTGCAAGGCGGGTTCCTCCTCCAAGTACTTCATAGAAGATTTTGAACACAAAGATAGTGTCCGTCTCTGCAAAATAAGTTTCCACATATTGCCATAGAGAGAATAATATTTACACAAATCTAATCTGCTGACTTATTCCGTAGTGTGACGCACCACGGCCAAGCCTTTATTCGAATCGTTTTACTATCCCACCTCAGCGCGTCATGCTTGGCGGTTTCCTTGGCACGTCTTGTTAAAGTAGAGATCGTGTCCCCTTATTTCGGGATTCTCATCAATACAGGCGTGGGTAACCCAACCGCGCCATTGATTACAACGCTTGGAGATAAGCGAGTTTTACCAGGCTGGTGGGGACACGTAGTTGCGTCCACCCATATAAGGGGATAGGGATCGACCTTTTCACCTACACCTTCTTCCTCCTTTGCCTATCCATTTTCGCGCACTCGAGCTCCAGCGCCCAAATCCGCACTCCCCACCTCAACCTTCTCCAGCCATGTCCGGAGCGGGAGGCAAGTGGATGGTCTCCTCCGTCACGGAGGGACACATCAAAAAATTGAGGAAGGCCGGATACTTGTCTAACGACATCGCGCACCAGCTTCCCGAAGAGGGGCAGCTCCTCCCCACCCCAAGGCCCCATGAGAGGGTAGTGTTCCTTCCCCACTTCCTCCGCGGACTCGGCTTTCCTATCCACCCATTCGTCCGGGGACTCATGTTCTACTACGGCCTGGATTTCCATGATTTTGCCCCGAATTTGATCCTCAACATCTCGGCGTTTATCATCGTGTGCGAGGCTTTCCTCTGCATCCGCCCCCATTTCGGCCTATGGCTCAAGACTTTCAATGTCAAGCTGAAGGTGGTGCGCGACAACAAGGCGGAGTGCGGAGGCGCCATGGTGGGCAAGATGCCCAACATCTTATGGCTCGACGGCTCCTTCGTGGAGACCCTGAAGGGGTGGCAATCGGGGTGGTTTTACATCACCAAGCCGCGCGACCCTGAGTGGGTCGCAGCCCCCGCGTTCCGGTCCGGACCCCCAACGCGGCTCACGTCCTGGAAAGAGACGGGCCTGTCGTGGGGCAGCAAAGGAGAGGTGACTGGACTGCAAACATGCATCCAAACCCTGGTGGACAAGCAGCTCAGGCTTGTCAACGCAGTCCAGGTCATGCTCATCCGCCGGATCCTCCCGTGTCAACAACGGGCCTTCAATCAGTGGGAGTTCAACCTGGCGCAACACCGAACTCTGAACAGGCTCTTCGACACGATGTACGAAGACATCCGGAAGGTGCTTTTCAAGGGCACCGAGGCTCCCGCATCTGCTACCGAGGATCGCGGATTCAGTGCACAGCGTCACGCCAGCGCGGTAAGTTGTTTGTGCCTTTTACAGGGTATTAGTTTTCATAGTTTAACTCTATGCGAGATCTAAGCTCCCTTACCTTTGACAGGTTTGGCAGGCGAAGTCCAGACAGATCGACCGTCCGGCTCCTTTGCCCGAAGACCCAGCCGATGCCCGCTTGGCGAAGCTGCTGGTTCCGACACCCTATGTGGTGCCAGAGAAGAAGGCCACGAAGAGGGCCACGGGGACTCGAAAAAGTGCCCCGCGCCAGGAGGTGTCGGGTTCATCATCCGACGGCTCCAAGGTGCAGTCCTCCCGTGAAGACGAGGAGGAGGAAGAAGAGACCTCTCCCCCTCCAGCAGGGGAGAGAAGAAAAGGAAGGCCACCCTCACTGAGGAGGCCGAAGGGTCCAAGAAGGGGAAAACCCTTCCTTCGGACTACTCCACCGATGCCGACGACGGCGGAGAGGAGTGGCCGCTTAGGGTCAAGCCCCTGGCGAAATCGTAAGTATCCGAATACCAGAGTAATTCATAGTATTCCTTTATTGCACAGCTTTCCCTTATGTCGAATATGTTTATGCAGCCCACCCAAAGACCGGCTCGACGCGTCGTCGAGCGGTTCACTGGAATCGTCGGATGTGAATTCGCTTCCGATGGCTTCCTCCCCCTGCCCTACGGACGAGCCGAAGTGTTGTCCCAACAGGCTCCAAGCCAGGAGGAGGTGGTCCTGGAGGCTCCGCAAGGCGACCTCCCGGACTCCAGGAGTAAAGGGGATAGAACCCCCCAGGGCTCCAAGTCCGGCTCTAGGCCGGACACCGCTCCGGAACCTTCAAAGGTTCCAGAGTCCGACGGGCGACCTCCTTCCAAGAGGAGCAAGCCCACCGTGCCGGTGACCCCCGTCTAACCGAAGGCGCCGGACAATCTGTTGGAGGTGCTCAAAGGCGCCTCCATCAACGAGGAGCACCGCACTATTATGAGTGCGGTGGTCCAGAAGGTTCAGTCCGCTCTGAAGCTTGTGCTAGCCTTTTAACAGGCTTTGAGGTAAGTAAAGAATGTGTAAATAATATTACCGCATAGACAGTAGCCCCTGATGCTCTGTTTGGCATTCGGGAAGAAAAGCAGAATAGAGAATCAAATTAAATTCGTAGGTGTCTAACAAAAAAGACTCAATATGCGTATGCAGGCTTCTCTGCTCGCGTCCGCCGTACTGACTGCGGAAGTGGACACGCTAAAGCAGAACCTCGAGCAGTCCGAGCAAGAGCTCGGGCGTGCCAAGAAGCAGCTCGAGGACAAGGAAGGTAAGAAATACCTTGTTTAATATATATATATATATATATATATATATATAAAAGGTGCAATTTCAAAAAATGACAGGATCATCGTGGCTATTGTAGGGGCCACGTCTGAGGTGCCGACCCTTAAGCAAGCGCTGCTTGAGGCCAAGAAGAGGGCGGCCACGGAGCGCACCGAGCGGGAGAAGTATGAGGCCCAGGTTAGCATGGTGCAGCAAGAGCTGCAGGTTCTCATGAAAAAACATGAGAGTTTGAAGCTTGACTCAAAGACGCGAGCGTCCGAGCTCACGGCGGCTATTGAAAATGCCAAGACTGCCAAGGCCGATTCCCAGAAGACCCTCCAGGAGTTGGATGCGGTGAAAAAGATAGCGGCGGGTAAGGCATTCTTTATGCAAAGCAAACACAAAAACATGAGTTACTTGTTACTTACCTGAATCCGGAGCTTTTGAGGAGCGTTCGCAGATCTTCCCCGTAGCGTGTCCGATGCCGCCGCATTCTATCGAGCCGAGGAGGGCAGCTCGACAGAGAAGGTGTTCTGGTCTCAGTATGCTGAGGCCGGACACCCCATGCCCCTGAGCGACCAGCTGAAGCAACTGGTCGAGCTCCACAAGGTGGCTGAACATGCCATGAAGGGCCTCATAGTTCGGCTGTGGCCTGGAGAGGCTCTGCCTAGGAGCTATTTCGGGCTGGTGCGGCGGCTGGTGGGGGCCTGTCCAAGGCTCGAAGTCATCAGGCGCTCCGTCTACATTGAAGGTGCCCGTAGGGCACTTGCCCGTGCTAAGGTGCACTGGGGCAAGCTGGATGCTAAGAAGCTTGTGAAGGATGGGCCACCGCCGGGGAAGGAGCATCGCAAGCCCGAGAATTATTATACGGATGTTCTGAAGGGTGCCCGCCTTGTGGCGGATGAATGTTCCAAGGATGTAATTTTTGAGTAAAACTCGCTCGTTTTGTCCTGTGCGCTGAAAACTTGTTCATATGCGCTAAGCAATGCTGTTGGAATTTAAAATATTACCTTCTGTGCGGCTGTTTATCAATTCTGAGAGATGGCGAGTCGTCGGCTTCTGCCCCCGTGCCGCTAGTGCTGGGGTGTTCGGGGATAAACCTGAGCGCTCTTTTTCCCATGTTTGGGTCCTTCGAGGGAGGCGCTCAGCACAACGAACAAGGCAATCGGACTATAATGCGTGAACACTCTCACTTAGCCATAGAATTCTATAATTTTAAATTTCGGCGAAGCCCCTGGTATTCGGAAGACCGAGTTCGGGGCGCTATCCACGCCTTGGCCGGACAGAGCCGACTCCTCGCTCTAAGCGGCATAAGTCTTTAGGGACTCGAAAAACCTCTCGAACAGCGACCAGCTCTCGCTTCATCATGACAGTCAGTTTTAGCTTTCTCTACTGAGGTGCTCGACCCAGCTCAACTGGGGCACAATCGCAGTAGTTCTCCTAGTGCTACCTTAGCCGATATAGCGGAACGTAAGGCACCAAAACATAGGAGCCGGGCAAACCCAACTATTGACCCAAGACATGATTCGGAGCCGATGCATATAATGCTATAAGTTCGGGGTGCCGCACTTGTTAAAGTGTTCGGACTTCTCACACCATATTGAGGGGTACTAAAGCCCCTGGCGTATTTTGGCCGTACCAAAGTGTACGGGTGCAACATGTCGTTAAGGAACATATATTTGTAAAAAAAAGAGTAATGCAAAAATAGACAAAAGCTATGCATTGTTTATTAAAAAGGGCTGCGATCAAAGCAGAACGATACAAATAATGCGATAAGCAAAAGGTTGGACTATTTAACATGTCCGTTCCAGGGGCAGGCTGCGGAATGGTATGCGAAACAGGTATACTGCTCGTGATAGAGACCACCTGGGAGTTCCGTAATGCGGCATGGCTTGTCTGCTTCCCTGGTTCTTGCATCGTTTGTGCGGCAATTGAACTGCCGAACAGGCCTTCCGAAGAATGGAGTCCTGAAAGTAAGAGAAAATTAAAAAATCGGCAGCCCCTGGTGCGGTTTAAGCCGTGTTTCGGGCGTGCCGTGATGGTGCCCCTCCCCCTGTACCCATGGTATTTCTAGAGCGTAGTTATGTACGCGAAGCACTGGTGTCGCATTTTTGCGAGGGCTGGGGTTGGGGCCGCATTGCTACGCCTGCTCGGAACGTGCCAGGCGGTCTTGTTGTAGGTTACTCCGGGCGCGCTTGACGGTGTCCGGACGTTTAATGGCCGGACTGGAGAACTGCCTGGAGAGGCTGCTTTGTACTTCCGCTGCAAGGGCCGCCGTGTGCTCCTCCGTTCGGAGGGAGCGTTCGGTGTTTCCATTGACCGTAATTACTCCTCGAGGGCCTGGCATCTTGAGCTTAAGGTATGCGTAGTGCGGTACCGCATTGAACTTGGCGAATGCGGTTCGCCCGAGCAGTGCGTGATAGCCACTGCGGAATGGGACTATGTCGAAGATTAACTCCTCGCTTCGGAAATTATCCGGAGATCCGAAGACCACTTCAAGTGTGACTGAGCCTGTACAGTTGGCCTCTACACCTGGTATTACGCCTTTAAAGGTCGTTTTGGTGGGCTTAATCCTCGAGGGATCTATGCCCATTTTCCGCACTGTATCCTGGTAAAGCAGGTTCAGGCTGCTGCCGCCGTCCATAAGGACTCTAGTGAGATGAAATCCGTCAATAATTGGGTCTAGAACCAATGCGGCGAATCCGCCATGACGGGTGCTAGTGGGATGGTCCCTTCGATCAAAGGTGATCGGGCAGGAGGACCATGGGTTGAACTTTGGGGCGACTGGCTCTACCGCGTATACGTCCCTTAACGCGCGCTTCCGCTCCCTCTTGGGGATGTGGGTTGCGTATATCATGTTCACCGTCCGCACTTGTGGGGGAAAACCCTTCTGTCCACTGTTGTTCGGCGGCCGGGGCTCTTCGTCGTCATCGCTATGCAGCCCCTTGTCAGTATTTTCGGCATTTAACTTGCCTGCCTGCTTGAACACCCAACAATCCCTGTTGGTGTGATTGGCCGGCTTTTCGGGGGTGCCATGTATCTGGCACAAGCGGTCGAGTATTCGGTCCAAACTGGACGGGCCCCTAGGATTTCTTTTGAATGGCTTTTTCCGCTGACCGGATTTATAGCCTCTGAATCCGGCATTAACTGCCGTATCCTCAGCATTGTCGCCGTTAATGCGGCGCTTCTGCTTGTTGCGACGCGACCTGCCACTACTGTCCCTGGTATCCGAATTACCAGGGTTCTTGGTCATATTGTTGCTACGAGCAAGCCAGCTGTCTTCTCCCGCGCAAAAGCGGGTCATGAGTGTCGTGAGTGCTGCCATAGATTTCGGCTTTTCCTGTCCAAGGTGCCGGGCAAGCCACTCGTCACGGATATTGTGCTTGAAGGCTGCTAGGGCCTCTGCGTCCGGACAGTCGACTATTTGATTTTTCTTTGTTAGGAACCGTGTCCAGAATTGCCTGGCCGATTCATCTGGCTGCTGAATTACGTGGCTTAGGTCATCTGCGTCTGGGGGTCGCACATAAGTGCCCTGGAAATTGTCGAGGAATGCGGCTTCCAGGTCCTCCCAACAACTGATTGATCCTGCTGGCAAGCTGTTAAGCCAATGCCGAGCTGGTCCTTTAAGCTTGAGTGGGAGGTATTTGATGGCGTGGAGATCATCGCCGCGGGCCATGTGGATATGAAGGAGATAATCCTCGATCCATACCGCAGGATCTGTTGTGCCATCATATGATTCGATGTTTACGGGTTTGAAACCCTCGGGGATTTGATGATCCATTACTTCGTCTGTGAAGCATAGTGGGTGTGCGGCACCTCTGTACTGGGCTATATCACGACGTAGCTCCAATGAGCTTTGTCTACTGTGTTCAGCCCTGCCGGATTTGTGTCCGGCGTGACGGTTACCGTCTCGAGTCGTGGGGCGCCCACGCGATCCATAGATCGATCTTGTTTGCCTTGCCTTGTCCTCCAACATATCTCGCAGGTCAGGCGCATTTTCCCGTGCCTTGGTACGGGGTGCGGCTTGAGTGGAGGGCCGAGAGGCCTCTCTGTCGCGGCCACGAGGTGGCCGGTCGGCCGTATCAAGTGCTGGTGATGTAGGTTTAAGTGCTTCCTCCTCTAATCGGGGTAGCAACCTGCGCTTTGGGTAGCTCTTGGAGGGGCGTTCGAGTTTATGCTCTTCGGCCGCAAGGACTTCAGTCCATCTGTCGACTAGCAAATCTTGATCAGCTCTAAGTTGTTGCTGTTTTTTCTTGAGGCTTCTTGCCGTGGCCATAAGCCTGCGTTGAAAACGCTCTTGCTCGACGGGATCCTCTAGCACGACGAATTCGTCATCGTCGAGGCTTGCCTCGTCTTCGGAGGGAGGCGTATAATTATCGTCCTCGACCTCTCTGTCTGCCGCTCTCTCATGAGGGCTGGCTTCTCCATCCTCCTGTGCTGAATCTTGCTGGAGGGGGTTTTCTTCGGCACTCTCCGGAGTATTATTATCTCCCGTGCCGGAATCGCCGTGTTTGCTTTGGCGGGATTTTGAGCGGCGCCGCTGACGCCGGCGCTTAGGCTGTTTCTTGGAGGGGTCATCCTCCGCTGTTCCATCGCCATCTCCTTCTTTTGGGGTGTCCACCATGTATATGTCATATGACGAGGTGGCTTTCCAGGGCCCAATAGGCGCTGGTTCTTCATCGTCTCCTGCATCGGTGTCCATACCGTCGATGTCTTCGGAGTCGAAGTCGAGCATGTCGGTTAAATCGTCGACAGTGGCTACAAAGTGGGTGGTGGGTGGGCTTTGAATTTCTTCATCGTCCGTATCCCAACCTTGCTGACCGTAGTCCGGCCAGGGCTCTCCTGATAAAGAGAGAGACTTTAGTGTCTTCAGAATATCGCCGAAAGGCGAGTGCTGAAAGATGTCCGCGGCAGTAAACTCCATGATCGGCGCCCAATCGGATTCGATCGGCAGGGGCGCGGAGGGTTCGGAGTCCGGAGAGGAGTCCGGCTCCTTGGAGTCACGAGTCTCGCGGAGTGCGGGGCTGGTGTTCGGCTCGATCGCCGTTGGGATCGCAGCCCCCGAGGCGGCGTCCAACCACCCATCCTCGATCGGCGCAGTTGGCTCCGAATTAAGGGTCGAAGCCGATGCGGGTGCGGCCTCCAGGGCACTGTTCGGCGGCAGAGCTAGATCATGCTCGTCGTGACAGTGCGGCGCGCTCGGCAGTGGCTCGAATCCGTCGAGGATCAAGTCCCCGCGGATGTCAGCCGTGTAGTTTAAACTTCCAAATCTGACCTGACGGCCAGGGGCATAGCTTTCGATCTGCTCCAGATGGCCAAGTGAATTGGCCCGCAGTGCGAAGCCGCCGAAGACGAAGATCTGTCCGGGGAGGAAGGTCTCACCCTGGACTGCATCGCTATTGATGATCGTAGGAGCCATCAAGCCTAACGGCGACGACACAGAGGAACTCTCAATGAAAGCACCAATGTCGGTGTCAAAACCGGCGGATCTCGGGTAGGGGGTCCCGAACTGTGCGTCTAGGCCGGATGGTAACAGGAGGCAAGGGACACGAAGTTTTACCCAGGTTCGGGCCCTCTTGATGGAGGTAAAACCCTACGTCCTGCTTGATTAATATTGATGATATGGGTAGTACAAGAGTAGATCTACCACGAGATCGGAGAGGCTAAACCCTAGAAGCTAGCCTATGGTATGATTGTTGTTCTGTATGTTGTCCTACGGACTAAAACCCTCCGGTTTATATAGACACCGGAGAGGGTTAGGGTTACACAAAGTCGGTTACAATGGTAGGAGATCTACATATCCGTATCGCCAAGCTTGCCTTCCACGCCAAGGAAAGTCCCTTCCAGACACGGGACGAAGTCTTCAATCTTGTATCTTCATAGTCCAGGAGTTCGGCTGAAGGTATAGTCCGACCATCCGGACACCCCCTAATCCAGGACTCCCTCACCCAAGTTCCGCCTCGAGACGGTGGCGCTCCATCCCGAAAGTCCTCTCCTTATTTTTTCTAGGTCAAAATGACTTATATACCAGAAGATGGGCACCAGAGGTGGGCTTGGGTGAGCACAACCCACCAAGGCGCGCCTGGGCTCCCTGGCGTGCCCAGGTGGGTTGTGCCCACCTGGTGGGCCCCCTCTGTTTGTTATTTTCTCCAATATTCCTCATATATTTGATAAAAAATATCCGTGGAGTTTCAGCCTATTTGGAGTTGTGTAGAATAGGTAGCTTGACGTAGCTTTTCCAGGTCCAGATTTCAAGCTGCCGGAATTCTCCCTCTTTGTGTATACCTCGCATATTATGAGAGAAAAGGCATTAGAATTACTCTGAAAAGCATTATTATGGATAAAAACATTATAAATAATAGTAAGAAAACATGATGCAAAATGGACATATCAACTCCCCCAAGCTTAGACCTAGCCCGTCCTCAAGTGAAAACCAAAATCGAAAAACGTGTCCACATGCTTAGAGAGAGAGGTGTCGATAAAAACAAAATACGGACATAGAAGCATCATGTTGATTATTCTAACAGCAACAAACATAAACATAAGACTCTTATCATAGACTTCTCATGAATAAGTGACAATTCATCACACCATTGAAGTATAAAGCAAAAACTCTATTAAAAACCAACAAACTATGTTCTCGGTCAACTTTGCAACTACAATTCGTCATCTTTTCAGGAAGGGTCACATGTCGGAACCTTTAGGCAAGTCCACATACTCAACCATCATATAGTCTTCTATGATTGCTAACACTCACCGCATACCCATCAGCAAACCGTTTCAACCGGACACATAGAAAGATAGGGGCTTATAATTTTGCCTCCCAACGTATTCACCTCAAGGGTGATGTCAATAATAATGACTCATGCTATCTGTATTCAACTGGACATATGTGCCTAGATCTTTCCTCACCACATGATATTTGCCAAAGGAGAAAATAAAAAGGAATAGAGAGAAAACTATGACTGTTTGCATAAGAGTAAAAGATAGGCCCTTCGCAGAGGGAAGTAGAGGTTGCCATGCGCTTATTTGTTTGTACGATCAACCCCTTAATGCAAAAGAATGACACATTGCATTGGCCCTTGTGATAGCGACCTTTATTATGCAGTCTATCGCTTTTATGCTTCACCATCACAAGTTCGTGCAATGCTCAATTTTCTCTTACACTAAATGATCTCACACTTTTAGAAGCATTTTTATTGCCTTTTTGCACCGATGACAACTTACTTGAGGGATCTTGCTCAATCCCTAGGTAGGTATGGTGGAATCTTGAAAATAAGATTTGGGTTTAAGGGTTTTTGGATGCACAAGTAGTATATCTACTTAGTGCGGAATTTTTGGCTAGCAAAGGTAGGGGGCAAGCACCACATGTTAAAGGATCTATGACAATATGACTTCTATGTGAATATAAACAAACATAAAACATTAGGTTGTCTTCCTTGTCCAACGTTAACAATTTTGGCATATAATATTTTGATGAGGGCTCACAATCACAAAAGATTTCTAGGTTAGTATATTTATATGTGAATCATCCCTTCCCTTATTAATTCTTTCATGAGTTCAATCATTGACTAATGCTATGTTTGTCAATCTCTAATAAAATTTTCTACTTATACTTTTCCTTATGTGGTGTCATCACCTACCATAAGATTTAGCATATGATATTTTTCATTTATTTCCTTTCTTTCATTTATTTCCTTTCTTTTTTATTGTTTCCTTTCTTTTAAATTCAACATGAAAATAAAGAAAGCAAAAACTCAAACTAACTTTAGTATATATCTTGCACATGATTACAAGGATAGATCACTAAGCAAACTCTCGAAAAGAAAGGATCAAACTAAATTTTTATTCATCTAAAGCAAAAGATTGAACTAATATAAGTAAAGGCAAAAGATAGTGGGGATGATAGGATACCGGGGCACCTCCCCCAAGCTTGGCGGACTCTAACGGGAGTGCCCATGCCCGATACTCAACTCTCTTTTGGTGATGAAGAAGAAGGTGGTGGTGATATTAATTGTTCCTTCAACTTTTTCATATTGTAGTTGAGGAGGGAAATTTCCTCCCTTAAATCATCGACTTCCAGATCCAGCTTTAAGATCTTCTCACATAAATCCCCTTTGCTTTTATGCCGAAAACGAAAAGGAATAGATTGGTTTTGAGACCGGTTAGTTCTCTTATGGAGGCTTGACTTCTTGAACTCCACATGCATATCCCGAGGTTGAGGTAGAGGGACATCATCCTCCTCCGAGCTTGAATCATCGATCCTCATCAAGTGAGCGTCCTCTTCCTCATCTGTAGTTCGACCATAGCGAGATAGGTCCCATTAGGTCTTTGGATCAGCAATGAGATGTGAGACATAGCTCTCTCTGTTGGAGTCTTGGGACGACATATTTTCAGAAGTGCGCATAAAATAGCGAGAAGGAAGAACAGAAGATTTCTCCATGATACGATGGTCAATAAGTTCCGGGGGTATACAAAGATTTTTTTTATCTTGGGAAACAAGCAAATTGTAGAAAAACGGAGTCCGGAAGTTACCCGAGGTGGGAACAACCCACCTGGGCGCGCCTGGCAAGCTAGGCGTGTTGGGTTCAATGGTAGGGTGCATCGACTGCCAATTAAAATTTTCCTATGCGCAGAACAACCAAGAACATGCTACGGGAGATGGATCATAGTTCGTTACCATGAGACGCGCAGTGTCGTGCAGCGGAAGAAGAGTTGGTGCAGCACGTCCACGTGGATCGTCTCCTCCTCGTCCGATTTCTTGAACAGCCGATCGCCGGATCCCACATACAAGTTTGACGGAGTGGCGCTAGTGCACCACCTCTAATGGTATCCGCACGTGCAGGAGGAACGGCGTGCGGTGGACTGCTAGGTCTAATCACACAACCGGCGGTGAGTGGAGGTGTCTATTCACAACACATGCAAACCCTAGTGACAGCGCCAAAGCGATCAATCGCATGAGTGTGTGGCACATCCACTTTGTATAGGCGTCCATCGTGGGCTCAACACTTGGGCCTCGCATGGACCCTAAAGCCCATAATTCTACTCGCCACAATTCGAATACAACTCGGATCACATCCAACCAGTGTTCCTCGGATCCGACCTTGCAGGTTCCTTCCCTTAAGCGCGCGACCCCTTAGGTTCAAGCCGGCTTGGTCACAACTCAGATCACCTCCGAACTGCATGGTTGGTAGCGGCCCCTAGCAAGGCATGCCGAATAACAAGCAGACTATGAAGCTGGTTAAGCGAACCTGTACATCATACTTCCATTCCTTTTGCCACACGATATATGTTGTCATGCTTAAGGAAAGTCTGTCATCCTTGTGCTAGCCCGACCTCTTTCTCGTTCTAGTGATGCCGACCACAAGCTAGATTATCTCATTGTCAGTGTCAAAACTGGCGGATCTCGGGTAGGGGGTCCCGAACTGTGCGTCTAAGGCAGATGGTAACGGGAGGCAGGGGACATGATGTTTACCCAGGTTTGGGCCCTCTCGATGGAGGTAATACCCTACTTCCTGCTTGATTGATCTTGATGATATGAGTATTACAAGAGTTGATCTACCACGAGATCGTAGAGGCTAAACCCTAGAAGCTAGCGTATAGTATGATTGTATATTGTCATACGGACTAAACCCTCCGGTTTATATAGACACCGGAGGGGGCTAGGGTTACACAGAGTCGGTTACAAGGGAGGAGATCTACATATCCATATTGCTAAGCTTGCCTTCCACACCAAGGAGAGTCCATCCGGACACGGGATGAAGTCTTCAATCTTGTATCTTCATAGTCCACTGGTCTGGCCAAAGGATATAGTCCGGCTGTCCGGAGAACCCCTAATCTAGGACTCCATCAGTAGCCCCCGAACCAGGCTTCAATGACGATCAGTCCGGCGCGCAGATTGTCTTTGGCATTGCAAGGCGGGTTCTTCTCCAAATTCCGAATATCTGCTGAGTAGTGTCCGACTCCCCATAAATGTTGCACTTCTTGGCTTCCGCGCCCAATAAGGGCTATCTTCCACGTGTCGAGCGAATGCGAGGAGCCAGGGCATTTTTACATTCGCCACCCTAGCCATGTAAGGAAACCGTCTCTTAAAGAGACGGGTATTCTTAGATCCCGACCACACCATCCTCCCACAACGAGTATCCATCGGATCGCGCTTGGAAAAATCCATTCCAACATGGCCGGCCATCGCAGATCCTCCTCCCGCTCCCGTAGCCCTAAGCCCGGTGATTGGGAGAAGTGTTCCGTCCCGCACAGCCAATTAGTAGAGTTACATACCCAGGGATTTCTCCCTCCAGCGTATATGGTCCCCGTTCGAGTCGGGCTCGCCACCTATAATGGCGGGGAGCAAGCGGAGAGCTTCCCCAATCCCTCCAAGGGGGAGCGGGTATGCCTTGTCCCTTATTTACTAAGGGGACTTGGATTTCCAATCCATCCGTTCCTCCGTGGGCTCCTGGAGTTCTATGGCCTCTAGTTGCATAATTTCACCCCCGCTTCCATATTACACATCGCTGGTTATGTTGCCCTTTGTGAGCTGTTTCTGGGCTGCGAAGCTCATTTCGAGCTATGGAAGAGGCTATTCTGCCTTGTGCCCCGTACACAGAAGGGGTCAATATATCAAGTGGGCGGAGCCGAAGTATGGTGCATCGCCAGGACCGCATACCTGTCCGGTACCCCGAAGAAGACGTCCTAAGACTGGCCTTCGGAGTGGTTTTACATGGAGGACGTCCCCCTTCCAGATCCTATTCGGATGGGTCTCCCCGAGTTCGACAATGCCCCTTTGAAGAAACGGCGAAGCTGGCGCCCACGGAGCCCTCAGGAGGAAGATAACGGAGAAGTCCTTTACCTGATGGGCCGGATAAAAGTGCTGGCTCAATTAGGACTGACAATAATCGAGGTTATGTCAATATGTATAATGCAGGGGGTGCAGCCACTTCAATATCGAGGGCACCCCATGTGGCGCTTTAACGGGGAAGATGATGCCACCCGCTGCGGGCGTAAGGGACCGGACTCAGCTGCTGTTCTAGCAAAAATTCTGTCCGATTTGTTCAAGGGAGAGGAAGAGGAGTTCATCCGTATTAAGCCACGGGATGGATTCTCCATGTACAACCCTCCAAGCTAGGTGAGCTATCACTTTTTACTCCCAACCTTCCCACATTCTTCGTCATAAATACTCACCTTGCCGTTTCATGGCAGGAACTGTGAAAGGCCATAAGGGAGGTCAACAGCCCACCTCCACAACCGGAGGACCCTGACCGGGCCATCGATCCCGAACTCGAAGAGGATCCGGACATATTTGTGGAGCTGATCGACAGGACATTCTATCAATTGAGCTATGATGATGCCATGGTGGCCATCATAGCTGACTATCCTGGGCTACTCCCTCCATCACATGTAAGAAAAACCGGAGTCTCAACTTCTCAGAAGGATCCCCTTTTATGCACTTCACCTACCGTACACATATGGTGTTTTACAGGGAAGGCCCTCGGGACGCCATGCAAAACTTGCAGTTACTCACCAACAAGGGACACCGAAGCCGGGTAGGCTAAAAAGGAAGGCGTCAGGACTGAGACGCCGGCGCAGAGGTATGATACATAACCTCGCTCCGTGGTTGTCGTCTTTCTTAAAATATAATGACGTCCATGTTTCCTAGTAGGAAAAATGCTCGCCGGACTATATCCGGAGAGGTTGCCGATCACGCCTCCATCATTCGGGCTCCAGGGCCGGACATAGAGGCGGAAGCTAACACGGGGCGAACGCCGGATGCTCCTCCTACAGATGATGCGGATAGACTATCCGCTACAAATTCCGAAGTCCAGAGCGCCATGAATCACAGGCGTCGCTAGGCTGTACTCCGTGATGCTTGTTTCTCCCAGGAGGCGTTTGATGCCTTCAACTCAGGAGACGCATACATCTGTGCTGCTCAAAATGGTCTTGCCAGAGCCACGACCAGTATGTAAAGGATATACGGGTAAGAAAATCTTACGATTATATATATCAGTAGCCCCTGAGACTTGAAACAGTTGACAAAACTGATTTAAGGATCATTATTTGTGCAGGTTCTTACAGAGAAGAATACCCAATTGTCTCAAGAATTGGAAGAGTGCAAAGCCCAACTACTGGCCGAGGTTGCCGCGTTGAAGGAGTCCGAGAAGGCCCCCTCTGGTTACATTTGTTTTCATTGCAAAGAATGACAAGTACCAGACAGTATGCGGCATGCATGCAAATCTAACAATAGATGTTGCAGATGACTCCGGAGTGAATCCGGAGGCCGTGCCGGAGAATGCGCAACATGCTAATCGATAGCTAAATGCTAGCGAGCGCGTCCTTACGCAGGTCAGGCAGGAGAAAAATAATCTCCAGGATGCAAATATCCAGCTGGGTGTGGAACTGAAAGATGTCTGAGCCCAGATTGCGGACTCCGTGAAGGAGAATAAGAGACTTCGACGCGGCATTTTCAGTAAGTGCTTGAACGAACTTTTGAGAGAGTTTGGCGAAGAAGCCGGCTAACAAAGTTATGTCTGCAGGTATGATGACGGGTTGTCCCGCGGAGGAGATGCCCGGGTCTGCGGGTGATCTTCTACCAGAGCTCTCACAACTGCACGAACAAGTTCGGCAGGTGATGCAGGGTATTGCCCAAGCCTTGTGGCCATCCGCCTCCCCGCCAGGAGGCATGGGGGAGCTTATAGAGAAGCTCAAGGGAGCAGGGAGGTGCTTCCGATTATGGAAGATATCAGCCTGCCGACAAGGTGCAAGGTACGCCTGGGCCATGGTGAAGACACAATATACCAAAGCTGAACCAAACCACATGGCCGAGGTCGGACCTATGGGGCCCGATGGGAAAGAGATCCCCGTTAGTTTGGTGTATGACCGAGTAGAATTAGCCGCAAAGTATTCCCAACAGGATTGTAGGCTAGACAGCCTGTTGGATGGTATAGAAGAAGAATTTAGTCAGTCTTAGTGACTGTGTACTTTAAGTGACATATATAATGTCCCTAGCCGGATTGTAAATCATTTGTCATGGCAGACCTTTTTGCTTCGACCTCTAGACCCGATAGTCCGGAGTGTATCCGAATACCCACTCGGTTATGTAAAAACTGAGGTATGCGTGGAAACCAGGCGTAGGGGTCATAAGTGCTTGAATAGACAAGTACACAACTAGCTATGTTATATTACATGGATAGTAAGAAACATCTTCCAGGGAGAATAGTTCCGTTAAGGGTTCCTTTCCCTGGGTACACATGCCCTAATGTGCATGTCCGAACTGTGAAAAGAGACGCAGGCTATAATCATCTGGGGGCATGTATCGAAATAAATAAAAGTCATCTTTTGTTCACCGACCGAATATTCCCTTAAGAACGCTAGCTTTCGGCTTCACCCAGTCTGAGCTACACATCTGACTGACCCGGCAGTAACAATCGCAGCGGTGCTCCCCTTATGCCCTAGACGAATTAACGGGAACGTAGGGCATAAATACAAGAGCCAGGCAACCCAGCTTGGCCAAAACTTAAGTCATATCGATGCATATAATGGCGAAAAAAGGTACATGTGGAAGAATAACACATGTGTGGGGCATAAAGCCCAGAAAAATAGTTATATTAAGCTTCTGTACAAGAAGCCCCCGGGTATAATGAGCGCGGTTAGCGCGTCAAGATTGTGTAGTCAAGACACAAGCTAGCCTTTTAAGGCCTTGAGGAGAATAAAAAAGAACAGTGAAAGAGAGAAAAGACAGATAACGGATATGCAAAAAATTGACGGGGGTAAGGAGACGAACATAGAGTCCGGCACTAGGCGTAGAATCTTCGGAGTCTGGCTGCGTTCCATGGGTTTGGCTCGAGTCGATTGTCCGATGCATCCCGCAGACGGTACGCTCCACCGGTCAGAACCTGGTCAATAATGAAGGGACCTTCCCATTTGGGCTTGAGCTTGTTCTTTTTCTTCTCCGGCAGGCGTAGAACTAGTTCGCCAACGTTATAGGTTTTGGCCCGTACTTCTCTGCTTTGATACTTTCGAGCCTGTTGCTGATAGAATGCGGAACGGGCTTTTGCCACGTCGCGCTCCTCCTCCAGGGCGTCCAAACTGTCCTGCCGATCGAGCTCGGCCTCTTTTTCTTCGTACATGCGCACTCGAGGTGAGTCATGAATTATGTCGCAAGGCAGAACCGCCTCTGCGCCGTACACCATAAAAACGGTGTGTATCCGGTAGTGCGATTCGGCGTGGTCCGCAGCCCCCATAGTACGGAGTCGAGCTCCTCTACCCAGTGCGTGTTTGATTCCTTTAAGGACCGCACTAATCTGGGTTTGATGCCGCTCATGATAAGACCATTTGCTCGCTCGACTTGACCGTTAGTTTGCGGGTGATAGACAGAAGCATAATCGAGCTTGATGCCCATGTTGCTGCACCAAAGTTTTACCTCGTCGGCTGTAAAGTTCGTGCCGTTGTCAGTGATGATGCTGTGGGGGATGCCATAACGGTGTACAACCCCAGATATGAAGTCTATCACCGGTCCGGATTCAGCCGTTTTAACGGGTTTGGCTTCTATCCATTTGGTGAATTTATCAACCATGACCAGTAAGTATTTTTTCTTATGGGTTCCCCCTTTCAGGGGTCCGACCATATCAAGCCACCAGACCGCAAAGGGCCAAGTAATGGGGATTGTTTGGAGAGCGGCAGGCGGCATATGGCTTTGGTTTGCAAAAAGCTGGCAACAGATGCAATGTTGGACCAGATCATGTGCATTTGCTCGGGCCGTCGGCCAATAGAAACCTGTACGGAAGGCCTTGCTTACAAGGGCCCGGGCTGCGGCGTGGTGGCCGCCGAGTCCAGCATGGATTTCTGCCAAAATCTTCCGCCCTTCCTCTTCGGAGATGCACCTTTGAAGGACTCCGGTAGTGCTTTTCTTATAAAGCTCTCCCTCGTGGACCTTGTAGGCTTTAGATCGCCGCACTATGCAGCGTGCCTCATTTTGGTCCTCGGGTAGTTCCTGCCTGGTTAGGTAGGCCAGGAATGGTTCTGTCCACGGGGCGATGACGTCCATTATCACGTGGGCTGAAGGTGGTATTTCGATGGCAGAGCCTCTGATTATGTCAGAGTGTTCGGTATCTGGTGTTGTCGTCGGGTCCGGACTATTGTTACCGGTGTCCCCTTCCCATACCATGGATGGCTTAAACAGCCTTTCCAAGAAGATGTTAGGTGGGACAGGATCGCGCTTAGCGCCGATACGGGCGAGGATATCCGCCGCCTGATTGTTTTCCCGAGCCACATGGTGGAATTCAAGCCCCTCGAACCGAGCTGACATTTTGAGGACGGCGTTGCGATATGCCGCCATTTTCGGATCCTTGGCATCGAAGTCTCCATTTATTTGAGATATTGCGAGGTTCGAGTCCCCACGCACCTCCAGGCGTTGAATGCCCATGGAAACTGCCATCCGGAGACCATGTAATAGGGCCTCGTATTCGGCTGCGTTGTTGGAGTCTGTGTATAGTATTTGGAGTACGTATTGGACTGTATCTCCGGTGGGGGACGTCAGGACGACGCCAGCCCCCAGACCAGCCAGCATTTTAGAGCCGTCAAAGTGCATGATCCAATTGGAGTACGCGTCGTACTCTTTAGGGCGTTCGGCTTCTGTCCACTCGGCGACGAAATCGGCCAGTACTTGCGACTTAATGGCTCGCCGTGGTCTATATGTTATGTCGAACGGGAGGAGCTCGATAGCCCATTTGGCAATCCTGCTCGTGGCATCGCGGTTGTTTATTATGTCGATGAGTGGTACTTCTGAGGCCACCGTAATTGAACACTCTTGAAAGTAGTTTCGTAATTTCCGGGATGCCATGAATACCGCATATGCTATCTTTTGATAATGTGGGTACCATGATTTGCATGGAGTGAGGACTGTGGATACATAATATACCAGCTTTTGAAATGCGAATTTATGTCCGTCCGTCTCTCGTTCGACGACGAGCACTTCGCTTACAACTTGGTGAGTTGCCGCTATATATAACAGCATTGGTTCACCGACATTTGGTGCGGCCAAGATTGGGTTGGTGGCCTGGATGGCTTTTATTCTTCCAATCTGGCCGTGGCTGCGTTCGTCCACTCGAAGTGTTCGGTGCGCCGAAGAAGGCGATAAAGGGGGAGTGCCTTTTCTCCTAATCGGGAGATAAAGCGGCTTAAGGTCGCCACACATCTAGTTAACTTCTGGATTTGCTTGAGGTCAGTTGGGATAGCCAACTGCGACAGAGCTCGGATTTTAGCCGGATTTGCTTCAACTCCTCTACTGGAGAGGATGAAGCCCAGGAGCTTTCCAGCGGGTATGCCGAAAACGCATTTTCCAGATTGAGCTTAATGTCGTATGTTTGGAGATTGTCAAACGTGAGCCTCAAGTCGTCTATTAAGGAGTCGACGTGTGTGGTTTTAACGACCACATCGTCTACATATGCCTGCACTGTTTTGCCGGTCTATTTTTCCAGACATGTTTGAATCATACGTTGATATGTTGCGCCGGCGTTTTTGAGCCCGAAGGGCATTGTGTTAAAACAAAAGGGGATGTATGGAGTGATAAATGCCGTTGCGGCTTGATCAGACTCCGCCATCTTAATTTGGTGGTAACCGTAGTATATGTCGAGGAAGCACAATGAGCCGTGTCCTGCTGTGGCGTCGATAATTTGATCGATGCGAGGGAGGGGGAAGGGATCCTTTGGGCAAGCCTTATTAAGGTCCTTGAAGTCGACGCATAGGCGCTAGGATTTGTCCTTCTTTGGTACCATTACCAGGTTTGCTGGCCAGTCCGGATGTTTTATTTCTCTAATGAATCCGGCCTCTAGTAACTTGGCTAGCTCCTCTCCCATGGCTTGTCGCTTAGGTTCAGAGAAACACCGAAGAGTCTGCTTGACCGGCTTGAATCCCTTTAGAATGTTAAGGCTATGCTCGGCCAGCCTGCGTGGGATTCCTGGCGTGTTGAAGGATGCCAAGCGAATATGTCCCAATTCTCGCACAGGAACTCCCGTAGTGCGGCGTCTACAACAGGGTTTAACTATGCCCCGATGGATGTTGTTTTTGTGGGTCCGTTGGACGGACTTGGAATTTTACTATTTCATCCGCTGGTTTAAAAGAGGTGGACTTGGATCTTTTGTCGTGTATCACGTCGTCCCTGTCCACTGTGGAGCGCAACGCAGTTAATTCCTCCATCACAAGGGCTTCGGATAATGCCTCGAGGGACAGTGCGGCTGTTTTGTTCTCGGCGCGGAGTGCTATGTCCGGATCACTAGCTAGAGTGATGATTCCATTGGACCCGGGCATTTTGAGCTTCATTTACCCGTAATGGGGTATGGCTTGGAAGATCGTGAATGCCTCCCACCCTAGAAGGGCGCGGTATCCGCTACTGAACGGGGCCACTTGGAATGTAATTTCTTTGGACCTGTAATTCTCCGGAGTGCCAAATACCACATCTAGTGTGATTTTCCCAGCGCAACGTGCCTCCCGACTGGGGATGATTCCTCGGAAGGTTGTGCTTCTTTGCTCAATATGGTTTCTGTCTATTTCCATTTTTTGAAGAGTCTCCTCATAAATGAGGTTTAATCAGCTGCCGCCGCCCATGATCACTTTAGTAAGACAAAAACCGTCCACAATTGGACTAATGACCAAGGCGGCTGGTGCTCGGGCTGTTCGGAATTTAGGTTCGTCACTAGCATTGAAGGTGATAGCCATGTCGCTCCATGGATTTATTGCTGCCACGTGGCAGACTTCGGCAAGGCTGCGGAGTGCTCACTTACGCCTATTATTTGAGCCGAAGGTCTCGAAGACTGTCAGTACTATATTGTTATCCACGGGATGGTGCTCTGCGGTGTTTTGAATGAGGAGATCCTCACCACTCTTGGCCACCTGCCGGAGTACCCAACATGCTCTAAGGCTGTGTGTTGGTATGGTATTCGTTGTACTATGAATTTTGCAGGGCCCGTTAAGCCATCCCTCCAATACGGTTCCACGCCCTGTAGTGGGCTTTTGCTTCTTTGTAATTGAGTCGGGCGACTTATGAGAGTGCACCCTTTTAGTTCGGACTGGGGGTTTTGTCAGAGCCGGATTATCCCAAAATTTTGTTTGGGTTTTCCAGGCGCTTTCCATCGCACAGTACTTCCGTACTATGTCCGCCAAGTCAGTGAAGTGTGCTATGTCACGGCGACTTATGGCGTTGAGGATTCCCTTGTCCGTGCAATTGTTGCAAAAGAACGAAATTGCGTCTTCCTCGCGACAGTCCTTGACCTTGTTCATTACAAGGAGGAATCTGGCCCAATAGTGATGTACTGTCTCTTGGGGCTCTTGCCTAATGTGGGAAAGATCGTTTATATCTGGGTGGGTGGGTGGATTTAAGTCCAGACCTTGACCCAATCTGAGACCCAGGGGCGGGGGAGTTTCTGATCTTGGAAGTTCGGGCTCCGGGATGTTGCCCCGCAGGTTCGGCATGCGGCCTGATTCTAGGTTCAGGGTTAGGGCGATGTCCTCCCGTGGACGGGTATCCGGCTCGGAGAGCTCGGGAATCCGGACATAGTTCGTCCTCAGGATAGAGGAAGAATCGCCGCATTGCTCCTCCACCACCGCTATCTGATGGGTGACCGGCGGAGAGTTAATCTCCCTTTGGTCGGGTTTAAGCCCAATCTGATCGTAGTCCGTAGCGACTCCCAGAGCGGCGATGCGATCCAAGAGCTCATGCAAAGAGGAGAGCTCCGTTGGATCCATCTGCTCGGTGAATTTCGAGCCGATGTGGAGGCTATTTTCGATGACCCGGGAAGTCATCATCGGCGCAGTGGCCGAGCGGGCGGTCATGACGAAGCCGCCTAGTCGCAGAGTTTGTCCTACAGCCAGGGCTCCCCCAGAGGTGATGTTGTTCTTGACAACGAGACGAGCCATCCCTCCTTATGATGACGACACAGTGGAACTCTCAATGAAAGCACCAATGTCGGTGTCAAAACCGGCGGATCTCAGGTAGGGGGTCCCGAACTGTGCGTCTAAGGCGGATGGTAACAGGAGGCGGGGGACACTATGTTTACCCAGGTTCGGGCCCTCTCGATGGAGGTAATACCCTACTTCCTGCTTGATTGATCTTGATGATATGAGTATTACAAGAGTTGATCTACCACGAGATCGTAGGGGCTAAACCCTAGAAGCTAGCCTATGGTATGATTGTATATTGTCCTACGGACTAAACCCTCCGGTTTATATAGACACTGGAGGGGGCTAGGGTTATACAGAGTCGGTTACAAGGGAGGAGATCTACATATACGTATTGCCAAGCTTGCCTTCCACGCCAAGGAGAGTCCATCCGGACATGGGACGAAGTCTTCAATCTTATATCTTCATAGTCCACCAGTCCGGCCAAAGGATATAGTCCGGCTGTCCGGAGACCCCCTAATCTTGGACTCCCGCACTCATAATCCTTGTCGCATGGCCATGCTTATCCTGGTCATATCACACGAGGGGCCTAGAGTATATCTATCTTGATCGGAGGGGCAATCCCATCTTGCTCAACCATGTCTCGCAGCATGGGTTCGGACAAGTCCAAAACCTACCTTTGTAACTACCCAGTCACGGAGTAGCATTTGGTTGGCCCAAAGCAAGTCTGTCACCATCCTGAATACATGCACCAGCTCAGGTCTTAGGACATAGAATGCAAGTTGTACTAGAGACTCACAGATGACATATCGCTACGTCTCATAGTTGGTTCTGTCCGACTTGGACCTTATCTTGACTCGGATCCGACTACGTCGAATCCGACCAGATCCTTCCAAGTCCATATTATCCGGTTAGCATCCAATGCCCCATGGCTAGTGAGACCAAGCCATCGACCGTGTTATATGCTAGTCTAGTTGGCTCCGCGTCCACATAGCCCTTTCTACTAGGGACCTTTTAGGACAGTCATCATACAATGCATAGTCCCACAAACAAGTTATGTACTTGCTGATACACATCACTGATAATGTCCAAGGACTATCTTTATTCATCAAGACATAGGAAATACCATCATACATGATTGCCCCTAGGGCATATCTCCAACAGTCACCCACTTGCACTAGAGTCAATCAAATAGACATCGAATGCCCATAGCTCTAACGTGCCCCTCATGCTTGGATTGTGGAAGTGGCTTATTCAAGGGATCTACAATATTTGCATCTGTGTGAATTTTGCATAACTCAACATCACCATTCTTTACGAACTTTCATTTCAGGTGATATTTCCGATCTATGTGTCTGGTCTTGTGGTGATTCCTCGGCTCCTTGGCTTCTGCGATGGCACCAGAATTATCACAATAAAGGTCCAACGGTTTTACCTAGGCTAGGAAAATACCAAGATCATCCAGAAAGTTCCGGATCCGAACACCTTCCTTTGCAGCTTCACAAGCCACAATGTATTCGGCTTCTATGGTAGAATCGGCCACCGTATCTTGCTTGGAACTCATCCAGCTCACTGCTCCTCTGTCCATGACATACACGAATCCGGACTGTGATCGACAATCATCTCTGTCGGTTTGGAAACTAGCATCGGCGTAACCTCTTACGACGAGCTCTTCCTCACCTCCATAAACTAGGAACATATCTTTAGTCCTTTTCAGGTACTTTAAAATAGTCTTTACCACTGCCTAGTGACTCTCACCTGGGTTAGCCTGGTATCTAGTTGTTAGGCTTATTGCAAAAGCAACATCAGGCGGTTTACATATCATGGCATACATGATGGATGCAATTGCCAAGGCATACGGAATCCGACTCATCCTGCTTCGCTCATCAGATGTCGAAGGACTCTAAGTCTCGCTTAGCCTTATACCATGTGAGACAGGAAAGAACCCTTTCTTGGCCTCACTCATGTTGAACCGCTTCAACACTTTATCTATGTATGTGTTGTGGCTCAAGCCGAGCAGCCTCCTCGATCTATCTCTATAGATCTTGATGCCTAAAATGTAAACTGCCTCACCAATGTCCTTCATAAAAAACTTGCCCCTCAATGATTCCTTGACCAAGTTCAGCATCGAAACATCATTTCCGATCAGTAGTATGCCATCCACATAGAAGATCAAAAACACAATCAAGCTCCCACTTAACTGCTTGTATAAACAAGCGTCCTCAGCGCTTTTGATGAAACCGAGACCTATGACGACCTCATCAAAACAAATGTTCAAACTCTGAGATGCTTGCCTCAACCCATAAATGGATCTCTTGAGCTTGCATACTTGTGCTAGTCGAATTGACAAAACCCACGGGCTGTATCATATACACGTCCTCGGTTAAATTTCCATGAAGGAAAGCCGTTTTGACATCCATCTGCCATGTCTCGTAATCGAAATATGCATCTATAGCTAGTACGATCCTCACCGACTTCAGCTTCACTACCGACGAGTAAGTCTCGTCATAGTCAATTCCTTGAATTTGTCCGTAACCTTTAGCGACAAGCAGAGCTTTGTGGATCTGAACATTTCCATCCACATTGGTTTTCTTCTTAAAGACCAATTTGCAGCCAATGGCCTTTACGCCAGGCGGCGGATCAACCAAGTCCCAAACTTGATTTTCATCCATGGACTTTAACTCAGATCTCATGGCCTCTAGCGATGCCTCGGAATTCAGGCTCACCATCGCTTCTGCATACATGGTCGACTCGTCTCTCTCTAGCACCAATACATCACGCACTCTGCGCAAATCTTTCTGACCTCTGTGGTTCCGGTGTCGCTTCCACTATGGGTTCCCTGACTGACTCCGGTATGATCTCATCACCCACCGAGCCATCCCTGAGTGGTACTCGAATTTCTTCAAGTCGGACCATCCTCCAATTGGCCTCCCGATTGAGAAACTCTTTCTAAAGGAAAACCCCGTTACGAGCAACAAATACTTTGTTCTCTTCCCGATTGTAAAAGCTATATCCCAAGGTTTCTCTCGGATATCCCATGAATATGCATTTGGCCAACTTGGGTGTAAGCTTGTCTGACATAAGTCGCTTGACAAATGCTTCACAACCCCAAATCTTTAGAAAAGACAAACTGGGAGTCTTCCCCGTCCACATCTCATGTGGTGTCTTATCTACGGATTTTGATGGTTCCGTGTTAAGTGTGAAAGCTGCAGTTTCTAGAGCGTATTCCAAGAATGACAAGGGTAAATCTGATTTGCTCATCATTGACCGAACCATGTCCAACAAGGTCCTATTCCTCCGTTCCGACATGTCGTTTCTCTGTGGAGTACCCGAAGGTGTGAGCTGAGGTACTATACCTCAACTTTTCAGATGATCATCAAACTCCTGGCTCATGTACTCACCTCCACGATTAGATCGGAGAAGCTTTATAGTCTTGCAAAGCTGATTCTCAACCTCGTTTTGAAACTCTTTAAACTTTTCAACAGTTTCCGACTTGTGCCTCATCAAATAGATATATCCATCTCTACTCAGGTCGTCGATAAAAGTTACGAAGTACTGATAGCCACCTCTGGCAGTTGTGCTCATTGGTCCACACACATCACTGTGTATCAGTTCCAATAGCTCGGATGCCCTCTTGCAACTCTTTGCGAAAGGAGACTTAGTCATCTTGCCGAGCAAGCATGATTCACATGTCTCGAACGACTCAAAGTCGGATGAAGTTACGAGCCCATCATCATGGAGCTTCTTCATGCGTTTCATACTAATGTGTCCAAGCCGGCAATGCCAGAAGTATGTCAGAATTATCTCAGAGTAAAATGCACTCGTGGACATTGAACTTGTCGTATATGCTCATTTTGGTCATTGTATTTAAGAATACGGTTATTACGGTCACTATATACATGTTGAGGTGATAATACGGTCACTGGCAGATCGTATAGCTCCATATGCATCCATTTTGACCGGTCAACCAACCCACCTGGCGTCATTTTCTCTCTCTGTTATGTGGGCCCTGCGTGTCAGCGTTGGAACAAAGAAGGCGAGGGAAAATAAAATTACGCAAGTGGAGATTCGAACCCTAGACCTCAAGCATTACGAGGAAACAAATCTTTTTATACGACTCTGCATCCCTGCATTCATGTTGCAACTATGCGGTGCCTTTTTTGCGTGCGAGCCATTGGGATTTACTCCTAAATCATAATCGTTTCATGTAGCTTCAGTGGTTGATCCTTCCGAGATTATGATTGTAACATTCAGCCATTGGGATTTTTTTCTTGCCTTGTGGTTTGTTTTCAACGTATGCACAATCTGAATATTCAAAGAATAGTCGGTACATCCATACTGAACAAAAAGAAAATTTAAGTCCTAATGCAATATAGATGGCGAATCCTATGTATGAGTATTTTTTAAAATAGAAATATGTACCAGTATAGAGTACTGCCAATACCACAGTCTGAATGTTCAAAGAATAGTAGGTAAGTCCATACTGAACAAAAAACATTAAGTCCTAATGCAATCTTGACGGTGATTCGGTGAATCCTATGTATGTGTATTTTTTTAAATAAAAATATGTGCGAGTACATAGTACTGTGAACACTGCTTTAAATCTCAAAAGGATCAACCACATGAAACCATTATGATTTAGGAGTAAATCCCAATGGTTCGCACGCAGAAAAAAATTGCACCGAATAGCTGTCACCTGAATGCAGCGATGTAGAGACGTATAAATCATTGTTTCCTCAAAGTAATCACCAAGCTTTACTTGTGCAGCTGGTTGGCCGGCTCTTCTAAAAGCACGACAAGCCTGGTTCGAATCTCCACTCGCGTGTAATTTTATTTTTCCTCTATTTCTTTCTTCCATCGCTGGCAGAAAGGGCCCACATGAAAGAGAGAGAAAGTGACACCAGGTGGGTTGGTTGACCATCAAAAGCGATGCATACGAAGCTATACGATATGTCAGTGACCGTATAATCATCTTAACACGTATATAGTGATTGTATTGATTTTATTCTTAAGTACAGTGACCAAAGTGAACGTACATGATAAGTTTAATGACCAATAGTGCATTTTACTCATTATCTCATTAGGGTTATGCCTCTTGACATTCATGTTATAGACTGGTTCATGTTCTAGATTCAATATAAATAGCCCATCAACAATGGATGCATAGCCGTGGAACATACCATTCAAATAAAATGAACAACCATTGTCCTTTAAATTGAATTTATAACCCTGACTCAACAAACATGAGGCAGAAATAATGTTCCGACTAAGTGCAGGAATGTAATAACAATTATTCAATTCCAAAATAAATCCAGAAGGAAGCTAAAGCTGCATCGTGTCGACCTCTAACACAGCAACTCTTGCTTTGTTGCCGACCCCGATGTTAATCTTCCCTTGTGCCACATGCCTAATTCTTACCAGCCCCTGCATCGAGTTGCAAATATGAACAACCAATCCGGTATCAAATACCCAAGAGCTACTAGGTATGTCAGCAGGGTAAATGTCCATAACATATGCAACAAGTGCACCTTTGCCTGAAGAAGCATTTTTGGCCTTTTTGCCATGCTCTGCAATCCACTCGCTACAGTTCCTCGTCCAGTGACCAGTCTCCTTGCAATGATAGCAAATGGTCTTTGAGTCCGGTCCAGACTTTGGCGCAGCGGCGGAGGTTACCGTCTCTGTGCCCTTTTGCCTTAGCCTTTTTCTTGGACCTACTTTTCTTTAACTTAGCCAATTTCAACACCATCAACACTTGATGTGTGCTTTTCTCAATATCCTGCTTTGCCACTTTGAGCATCCCATGCAATTCAGTGAGCTTCTTATCCATGCCATGCATATGATAGTTCGAGATGAAGGTCACATAGCTGGGAGGAAGAGAACCCAGAACTGCATCAGTAGCCAGCTCATCCAAGAGCGGGAAGCCCAAATGATCCAAAGCTTGCACACATACGATCATCTTGATTACATATGGGCTCAGTGGATCACCTTCCTTCAGCTTGCAATCCATCAAGGATCGCCAGACGTTGAACCTTTCAGTCCTAGCCTGTGTTTTGAAACATGCTCTTGACACTTTCGATCATATTGTAGGCCTCAACATTTTTGAAATGTTGTTGCAAATAGGGCTCCATACAAGCCAGCATCAGACGGCTAATCTCCGTTGATTCATCAACGAGTTTCTGGTAGGCATTCTTAGTTGTGGTATTAGCATTATCGGCAGGTTTCTCTGGAAGTGGATCCTCTAGAACAGGTTCCTTTTTATCATGCTTGAGAACAAATTCTCATATTTATATACCAGGTGGTAAAGTTTGTTCCATTCAGTTTATCCTTTTCCAGAATTGATTTCAATGCAAAGTTGGGTTGAGCAGGTGCTGCCATTGATCTACAACAGAAAATATGCAATCACTAAGCAATGTGTTTATGTAGAGTAATTCAAGCCTTAAATATAAATACTCCCACTAAAGTTGGCATCCCTCTGCAAACTCTCGGTGATTCAGGATCCGACTAGTGAGCTTTAGCATGATTGCTAGACAACATGACTATCCAGTAAGCAACTCCTTGCTAATCGTATCTTTATACGACTCCTGTCGGTTGGGAGGGTATCTCATACCCCAGCCCCCAACCTTCTTTGCCACAAGGCCCAAAACCATTTTGATAGCCTTGTCAAGTTAACCTGATGCAGTGCATGTCCGTGTCCGAAATGAACCCTTCAGTTCAAGGACACCTAGCAGTACCCCAACATTATGAGCCCACTACTAGACGTACTTGATGTGCGAAGGTGCAACATCGGGAGTGTCAATTTACTAGATATTCATGAGGGATGTTTCTACCATTCAAACATGCATAAAAAATAACAAGCATAACAATCACAAATAAACAGATATTGTGAAATAGTATGGCTCCTTCATGGCAGTTCTTCTAGGTCGGCTCCGACTTCGATGACCATCAAGGAACTCCACCTAGTTTGTCGTGCCAGGATGCCAAGCTACCAACCCGATCTCTATAATCCAACTACTACAACTAGTAATGAATTTTACATAGAGTCACAAGTCGACATGCAGGTGGTTATACATTATAAGGACAACACTTTGGCTCCTGCCGACTGACAAACATGACACGCAGTCCATGTATAAATTACACACATGCATCACATACACACGAGCCATACTATTCACATCAAACCTGCAAAACAAAGTTACGCATAGAATCACATTCTACCGGTTTGAGTGATCGTGTACAAAATACAAGATGCTACGTTTTCGGAAATCACAGATCACATCTGAACTCTGATCATGCTGAATTTTCTGATCTGACCGATCTTATCGATCACCACGAGTCCGATTTGTATTTACATTTCACTGTTAACCCCGATGGCGGATACCGAACAATAGGGGTAGGTTTTGTCACAACCTCATCGATTCTGATTGATAGAAAACATAGCCTCAACGATCTCCATGTGTAGTTGATCTCATCAACCGTGCACATAGCCGATCTCATAAACGACAACAGATCTCATCTATCGCCTCCACATATCTAATATGCATATGATCTGAATTCAAATCTTATAGCAGAGGCTCTGATACCACTGTTGGGTTCTGTGGTAGGGTGTGTCGACTGCAAACTAAAATTTTTATTTGCGCAGAACAACCAAGAACATGCTACGGGAGATGGATCATAGTTCGTTACCACTAGATGCGCAGTGCCGTGCAACGGAAGAAGAGTTGGTGCAGCACATCCGTGTGGATCGTCTCCTCCTCATCCGATCTCTCTCGAATAGCCGGTTGCTGGATCCCACGTACAAATTCGCCGGGAGCGGCGCAAGTGCACCGCCTCTAACGGTATCCGTGCGGGTAGGAGGAACATCATGCGGTGGACTGCTTGGTCCCATCACATAATCGGCTGCGGTTGGAGGTGTCTATTCGCAACACATGCAAACCCTAGTGACAGCGTCGAAGCGATCAATCGCATGAGTGTGCGGCACATCCACTTTATATAGGCGTCCGTCGTGGGCTCAACACTTGAGCCTTGCATGGAACCTAAAGCCCATAAGTCTACTCGGCCACAACCCGAATACAGCTCGGATCACATCCGGCCAGTGTCATCGGATCTGACCCCGGAGGTTCCTTCCCTTAAGCACGCGACCCCTTAGGTTCAAGCCGGCTTGATCACAGTTCAGATCACCTCCGAACTGCATGGTTGGTAGCGGCCCCTAGCAAGGCATGCCGAACACCAAGCAGACTATGAAGCTGGTTAGGCGAACCTGTACGTCATACTTCCATTCCTTTCGCCACGCGATATATGTTGTCGGGCTCAAGGCGAGTCTGTCATCCTTGTGCTAGACCGACCTCTTTCTCGTCGCAGTGATGCCGACCACAAACCGGATTATCTCATAATCCTTATCGCATGGCCATGCTTATCCTGGTCGGATCACATGAGGTGCCCAGAGTACATCTCTCCTGATTGGATGGGCAAATCCCATCTTGCTCAACCATGCATGTCTCGCAGCATGGGTCTAGACAAGCCCAAAACCTACCTTTGTAACTACCCAATCACAGAGTAGCGTTTGGTTGGCCCAAAGCAAGTGTGTCACCATCCTGAGTACATGCGCCAGCTCAGGTCTTAGGACATAGAACGTATGTTGTACTAGAGACTCACAGATGACATATCGCTGCGTCTCATAGTTGGGTCTATCCGACTTGGACCTTACCTCGACTCAGATCCGACTACGTCAAATCCAACCAGATCCTTTCAAGTCCGTATTATCCAGTTAGCATCCAATGCCCCATGGCTAGTGAGACCAAGCCATCGACCGTGTTATATGCTAGTCTAGTTGGCTGCACGTCCACACAACCCTTTCGACTAGGGACGTTTTAGGACAGTCATGATACAATGCATAGTCCCACAAACAAGTCACATACTTGCTGATACATATCATTCATAATGTCCAAGGACTATCTTTATTCATAAACACATAGGAAATATCATCATACATGATTGTCTCTAGGGCATATCTCCAACAAGGTGCACCCTGGTGTCTTGTCCACCAGGGTACGCTTCCTGGAAGTTTCTTATTTTCCTAATTTCCTAAATATTCCAAAACTGACAAAAAATATTTTGCGGATTTTTCGGAGTCCCTTTACTTACCATGTACCTCTTTATTTTCACGATTCTGGAGTGTTCCGGAAGGATGCTTTTATGTGTTCTTCCGGTGTCATGGTTTGATAACATTACTTTCTACATTAATGGGCGTACCTGAGATATAATGTTTTATTCGTTTCCCATTAACAGCCTTCGGGTTAGTACCTTCGGCATTATTTATTTTGATAGCTCCAGAACGATAAACCTCATCGATGACATAAGGGCCTTCCCATTTCGAGAGGAGTTTTCCTGCAAAGAATCTGAAACGAGAGTTGTACAAAAGAACATATTCTCCGACTTTAAACTCACGCTTTTGGATTCTCTTATCATGCCATCTTTTGACTTTTTCTTTAAACAACTTGGCATTTTCATAAGCTTGCGTTCTCCATTCATCTAATGAGCTAATGTCAAATAACCTCTTTTCACTGGCAAGTTTGAAATCAAAGTTGAGTTCTTTCATT
Organism: Triticum aestivum; assembly: GCF_018294505.1. NCBI lineage: Eukaryota > Viridiplantae > Streptophyta > Magnoliopsida > Poales > Poaceae > Triticum > Triticum aestivum. The sequence goes on from NC_057800.1 coordinate 257,176,042, forward strand.
GTCCAATATGCTTTATGTTCTAACTCAAGAGGCAAATGACAAACTTTTCCTTAAACCATTTTATAAGGAGACATACCCATAGGATTTTTATATGCTGTTCTATAAGCCAAAAGTGCATCATCTAATTTCTTAGATCAATTCTTCCTGGACCTATTGACAGTCTTTTGAAAAATTAATTTTATTTCTCTATTGCTAAGTTCAACTTGACCACTAGACTGAGGATGATAAGGTGATGCAATTCTATGGTTAACATCATACATGGCAAGCATTTTACGGAAAGCACCATGAATAAAATGTGAACCACCATCAATCATTAAATATCTAGGGACTCCAAACCTTGGAAAAATAACTTCCTTAAGCATTTTAATAGAGGTGTTGTGATCAGCACTACTGGTTGGAATAGCTTCTACCCATTTAGTAACATAATCAACAACAACTAAAATATGTGTATACCCATTAGAAGAAGGAAAAGGTCCCATGTAATCAAATCCCCAAACATCAAATGGTTCAATAGCAAGTGAATAATTCATAGGCATTTCTTGACACTTACCGATATTACCTATTCTTTGGCATTCATCACAAGATAAGACGACCTCACGGACATCCTTGAAGAGAGTAGGCCAATAAAATCCAGATTGCAATACCTTGTGAGCAGTTCTATCTCCAGCATGATGCCCTCCATAAGCTTCGGAGTGACATTTCTGTAGGATTTGTCCCTATTCATGCTCAGGTACACAACGCCCAATAATACCATCTACTCCTTCTTTATAAAGATGTGGGTCGTCCCAAAAGTAGTGTCTTAAATCATAGAAGAATTTTTTCTTTTGTTGATATGTAAAACTAGGTAGTAAACATTTAGCAACAATGTAATTAGCATAGTTAGCATACTAAGGAGTGTTATGAGGAACATTTATTGTAGCTAACTGCTCATCAGGAAAACTATCATCAATAGATAGTGGGTCATCAAGCACATTTTCAAGCCTAGACAAGTTATCAACTACGGGGTTATAAGGTCCTCTTCTATTAGTAATATGTAAATCAAATTCTTGTAGCAAGAGAACCCATCGAATAAGTCTAAGTTTAGCATCTTTCTTTTCCATAAGATATTTAATAGCAACATGATCGGTGTGAACAATTACTTTTTAATCAACAATATAAGATCTAAATTTATCACAAGCAAACACCACTACTAAGAGTTCTTTTTCAGTAGTAGCATAATTTCGTTGAGCACTATCTAGAGTTTTAATAGCATAGTGAATAACATTCAGTTTCTTATCAACTCTTTGTCCTAGAATAGCACCAACAGCATAATCACTAGCATCACACATAATTTCAAAAGGCAAGTCCCAATCAGGTGGTTGAACAATAGGTGACAAAATTAAAGCTTTCTTGATTGTATCAAAGGCTTGTAGACAATCATCATCAAAAACAAAAGGAATATCCTTTTGCAAAAGATTCGTAAGAGGCCTAGAAATTTTGGATTATGATGTTTGAGAAACGGATGATCGAGACATAGTCTTTCCGAAGAGGTCCCCTTAACCGATAGATAGGACGGTACACCTACAATTCCCTTACATCTGCTAACCCATCATGGAAAGGGTTCCCACAACTTACTTAATAGCCACCGAAAACCAATTAGACCCGTTCCGGCACCCTGCTGGAGGGGGGAATCATCTCCAGTGGCCATCTTCATCATCTCGGCGTCCACCACGATGAGGAGGGAGTATTCCTCCCTCAGGACTGAGGGTTTGTACCAGCAGCTATGTGTTTAATCTCTCTCTCTCTCTCTCGTGATCTATATCATGGGCTTTGTTAATATAGTCGGATGATATGATGTTTCTCCCCTCTATACTCTTGTTGTGATGAATTGAACCTTTACCCTTTGAAGTTTTGTCATGTCGGATTGAATGTTCAGATTTGAGAATACATGATGTATGTCTTGCGGTATGAATACTTGAGGTGACAATGGGGTATCATATTGATTCACTTGATATACGTTATGGCACTCAACTTGCGGATTCCCGCGGTGATATTGGGGTAATATATGCATAGGGGTTGATGCACGTTTTTATTATCTTTTCTTCGATAGAAACTTTGGGGTCTCTTTGTAGTTCTTTGTGTGGATTGAGTATTATGAATATGAATATACTTTGGTGTCATTCTAGTATGAACTCTAGGATAGATCGAACGGAAAAAATAGCTTTGCATTATTTTAGTACGAATTCTTGAATAGATCGAGCGGAAAGAATAGCTTTGAGGTGGTCTCGTACCCTACAAACAATTTTTATCTTTTGTTCTCTGCTAATAGGAACTCGGGAGTGATTCTTTGTTACACTTTGAGGGATAATTATATGATCCATCTATGTTAGCACTATTGAGAGATTGCACTATCGAAAGTACGGACCCTAGGCCTTCTTTTTAAGCATTGCAATACCGTTTTTGTGCCCGTTTACTATTTTCTACCTTGCTGTTTTTATTTATTCAGATTATAAAAATATATTTCTACCATCCATATTACACTTTCATCACCATCTCTTCGCCAAACTAGTGCACCTATACAATTTTCCATTGTATTGGGTGTGTTGGGGACACATGGTATTTCTTGTATTTGGTTGTAGCGTCATTTCAGAGAGACCATCTTCATCCTACACCTCTCACGGATTGATAAACCTTAGGTCATCCAGTTGACGGAAAATTGTTACTGTCCTACAAAACTCTGCGCTCATAGGCCCAACACGTGCCTACAAGAATAAAGTTGCATAGTAGACATCAAGCTCTTGTGTTCAATCTTTGTACCGGAACTATAGATTGATACTTGTGGGTGACTAGTAGTGTTGATTACATCTTGTAGTTGATTACTATATGGTTTATTTGGTGGAAGATTATATGTTCAGATCCAATATGCTATTTAATACCCCTCTAATCTTGTGCATGATTATCATTTATGAGTAGTTATTTTTGTTACTGAGGTCACGGGAGAAATCTTATTGCCATTAATCATGTGAATTTTATATGTGTTCGATATAATGATGGTATGTATGTTGTGATTCCCTTAGTGGTGTCATGTGGACGTCGACTACATGACACTTCACCATATTTGGGGCTAAGGTAACGCATTGTGGAATACTTATTAGATGATGGGTTGCGAGAGTGACAAAAGCTTAACCCCTAGTTTATACGCTATTCCGTAAGGGGCCGATTGGATCCAAAAGTTTAATGTTATGGTTAGAATTTATTCTTAATACTTTTATCATAGTTGCGGATGCTTGCGAGGGGGTTATTCATAATTACGAGGTTTATTCAAGTAAGAACAACACCTAAGCACCGATCCATCCAGATATCAAATTATCAAAGTAGCGAACACAAACCAAACTAACATGATGAAAGTGACTAGATGAAATTCCCATGTACCCTCAAGAACACTTTGCTTATCATAAGAGACCATTTTGGCCTGTCCTTTGCCTCAAAAGGATTGGGCTACCTTGCTGCACTTTTGTTACTATTATCGTTACTTGCTCGTTACAAATTATCTTACTATCGAACTACTCGCTAGTTACAATTTCAGTGCTTGCAGACATTACCTTGCTGAAAACCACTTGTCATTTCCTTCTGCTCCTCATTGGGTTCGACACTATTATTTATCGAAAGGACTACGATTGATCCCCTATACTTGTGGGTCATCAGGTAGACACACTCTCCCCCTTGTTGCTATGCATCTCCATGGATAGATCATTGCATGTGCGTAGATTTTTTTTGTTTTCCATGCTACATGTCCCAACAGTGGCATCCAAGCTAGGTCTATGCGTAGATGATATGCACAAGTAGAACACAAAGAGTTGTGGGCGGTGATAGTCATACTGCTTACCACCAAAGTCTTATTTTGATTCGGTGGTATTGTGGGATGAAGCGGCCCAGACCATCCTTATATGTCCACACACATGAGACCGGTTCCACCGACTAACATGCAACTAGTTTTGCATAAAGGTGGCTGGCGGGTGTCTGTTTCTCCTACTTTAGTTGAATCGAATTTGGCTGTGGCTGGTCCTTGAAAAAGGTTAAAACAGCAAACTTGATGAATCATCGTTGTGGTTTTATGCATAGGTAAGAACAGTTCTTGGTAGAAGCCCGAAGCAGCCACGTAAAACTTGCAACAACAAAGTAGAGGACGTCTAACTTGTTTTTGCAGGGCATGTTGTGATGTGATATGGTTAAGACATAATGTGATATATGTTGATGTATGAGATGATCATGTTTTGTAATATCGATAATGATACGTCTCCAATGAATCTACTCCCTCCCATCCCAAAATACTTGTCTTTGATTTATCTAGATACAGATGTATCTAACACTAAAACGTGACTTGATACATATGTATCTAGAAAAATCTAAGACAAGAATTTTGGGACGGAGGGAGTATAATTTTTATTGTCCCATGTTGTTATATTATCATTCTTGGATGTTTTACAATCATTTTATATTCATTTATATCATTTTTTGGTACTAACCTATTGACATAGTGCCCAGTGCCAGTTGCTGTTTTCTACATGTTTTTTACATCGTAGGAAATCAATACCAAACGAAGTCCAAACACAGCAAAACTTTTTGTGGTTTTATTGGACCAGAAGACATCCAGTGGGCCAAAGATGTACCGAAGAGGGAGCCCGAGGTGAGCACAAGATACCAGGGTGCGCCTGGAGGCCCAGGCACGGCCTGGTGGGTTGTGCCACCTCGGTGGCCTCCTGAACCGACTCTTTGCTCTATAAATACTATACCCCAATATTCCAGAAACCCTAGGGGAGTCGACGAAAATCAATTCCAGCCGCCGCAAGTTTCAGAACCACCAGATACAATCTAGACACCATCACGGAAGGGTTCATCATGTCCATTGGTGCCTCTCCGATGATGCGTGAGTAGTATTTTGTAGACCTTCTGGTCCGTAGTTAGTAGCTAGATGGATTCCTCTCTCTATTTTGATTCTCAATACAATGGTCTCTTGGAGATCCATATGACGTAACTCTTTTTGCGGTGTGTTTGTTGGGATCCAATTAACTTCGAGTTTATGATCAGATCTATCTTTTTATCCATGGAAGTTATTTGAGTCTTCTTTGATCTCTTATATGCATGATTGCTTATAGCCTCGTATTTCTTCTTAGATATTTCGGTTTTGTTTGGCCAGCTTGATCTATTTATCTTGCAATGGGAAGAGGTGCTTTGTGATGGGTTTGATCTTACGGTGCTTGATCCTAGTGACAGAAGGGGAATCGACACGTATGTATCGTTGCCATTAAGGATAACAAGATGTGGTCTATTTCTACATAAATAGATCTTGTCTACATCTTGTCATCGTTCTTATTGCATTACTCCGTTTCTCCATGAACATAATACACTAAATGCATGCTGGATAGCGGTCGATGTGTGGAGTAATAGTAGTAGATGCAGGCAGGTGTCGTTCTACTAATCTTGGACGTGATGCCTATACAATGATCATTGCCTAGATGTCATCATGATTATTTGAAGTTCTATCAATTTCCCAATAGTAATTCGTTTACCCATCGTTTGCTATTTTTCTCGAGAGAAGCCACTAGTGAAACCTACGGCCCCCGGGTCTCTCCTTTATTATATTTGCCTTCACGATCTATTTTTATTTGCTTTTATTTTGCGTAGTCACAATGACTCAAGAGAACACAAAGTTGTCTGATTTCTCCAATACCAACAACAATTATTTTATTAGTACTCCGATTGCTCCTCCCGCGACTAGTGCGGAGTCTTGTGATATTAATACCACTTTCTTGAATCTTGTTATGAAAAATCAATTTTCTGGTACTCCTAATGAGGACGTCGCGCCCCATCTTAACACATTTGTGGAATTACGCGATATGGAAAAGAAAAAAAGATGTGGACAATGATGTTGTCAAGTTGAAATTACTTCCGTTTTCTTTGCGATACCGTGCAAAATTTTTGTTTTCTTCTTTGCCTCGCAATGGTATCGATTCTTGGGATAAGTGCAAGGATGCTTTTATTACTAAGTATTTTCCAACCGTGAAAATTATTTCCCTTAGAACCCAGATCATGAATTTCAAACAACTTGAACATGAGCATGTTGCACAATCTTGGGAAATGATGAAATTGATGCTAAGGAATTGCCCAACTCATGGGATAAATCTTTGGATGATCGTACAAATTTTTTATGCGGGGTTGAATTTTGTTTCACATAATCTTTTAGATTCCACTGTGAGTGGTACTTTTATGGAAATTACTTTGGGTGAACCCACCAAATTTGTTGATAATATCGTGGCAAATTATTCACAATGGCATATCGAAAGAGCTCCTACTAGTAAAAAAGTTAATTCGATTGAAGAAATTTCTTCTTTGAGTGAGAAATTTGATGCTCTTATGAAATTGGTTGCTAATAAAAGTGCTCTTATTGATTTTAATGATGTGCCTTTGTCTACTTTGATTGAGAAAACCAGTGATGCGATAGATGTGAATTTTGTCTCGTGAAACAATTTCAATAACAATGCTTATACAGGTAATTTTAATCCTAGGCCTTTTCCTAGTAATTCCTCTAATAATTATGGTAATTCCTATGGTAATCCTTCTTATAATAATAATAGTAACACCTCTGATCTTGAGAATAATATTAAAGAATTTATCAATACTCAAAAAGTTTTCAATGCTACAATAGAAGAAAAGTTGATTAAGATTGATGATTTGTCTAGAAGTGTTGATAGAATTTCTCATGATATGGAAAATCTCAAGATGAAATTTTTTCCTAAGGTTGAGGAATCACTTAAATCTCTTTATGTTTCTATGGATGGAAGTAAAAAAAGAACCGCTATGCTTACATCTAGAAGAGAATTTTTAGAAAAAGCTTTTTCTAGTGATTGCTTTCATAAAAATGATGAAGATCTTAAAATGTTTGGTGTTTCTTCTATTGTTTCCTTGTTTAGTAAAATTAAAATTCATGAAAAAGGGACTGGAGAAGAGTCAACTTTAGCTATAAGGATTCCCGATAATTCGGAGGGTGAAAATCTTGTTCAGAAAACTGATAAAAGTGGGTTTGAAGAGGTCAAAACTTTAACTAGTGATGTGCCCACCCTTTTGGATTACAAAGACTTTAATTATGATAGTTGATCTTTGATTGATTGCATTACTTTGTTGCAATCCATGATAAATTCACCCCATGCTTATGAACAAAATAAAGCTTTTACTAAACATATTGTTGATGCTACAATGAATTCTTTGGAAGAAAAGTTGGAATTAGAAGTTTCAATTCCTAGAAAATTACACGATGAGTGGGAACCAACTATCAAAGTCAAAATGAAAAATTATAAGTGATTTGCTTTATGTGACTTGGGTGCTAGTGTTTCTACTATTCCAAAATCTCTATGTGATGTGATTGGTCTTTCCGATATTGAAGAATGTTCTTTAAATTTGCACTTGGCGGATTCTACTATTAAAAAGCCTATGGGAAGAATTAATGATGTTCTTATTCTTGCAAATAGGAATTATGTGCCCATAGATTTTAGTGTTCTTGATATTGATTGCAATCCGTCTTGTCCAATTATTCTTTGTAGACCGTTTTTACGTAGTATTGGTGCCGTGATTGATATGAAAGAAGGCAATATTAAATTTCAATTTCCACTAAGGAAGGATATGGAACACTTCCTTGGAACAAGAATTAGACCACCATATGAATCAATCATGAGGGCATCTTATGGATCTAGAAACAAAGATGACAAAACTTAGGTGCTTGCTTTGTGCCTAGCTAGGGGCGTAAAATGATAGCGCTTGTTGGGAGGCAGCCCAATGAATAAAATTTATTTTTACATTTTTCTTTCTGCTCTTGAGTGTTTGCACAATTATGCTACTGTTATGGTTGTGTTTTTTTGTGTTTTCATTAGTGTTTGTGCCAAGCAAAGCCTTTAGGATCATGTTGGGTGATAGTTGATTTGATCTTGCTAAAAAATAGAAACTTAAGTGCTCACGAAAATAATTTTCGTTTTTAACAGAAGCGTGATAAAATACCAATTTTTATGACATAAGATTAATATACAAATTTATCAAGTGTTCCTATTTTTCAGAATTTTTGTAGTTATAGAAGTATTCCAAATATCCAAATTGCTACAGACTGTTCTGTTTTTGACAGATTATGTTTTCTTTGTGTTGTGTGCTTGTTTTGATGATTCTATAGTTTCCTTTGAAGAGTTTTTGCCATAGAGAAGTTGGAATATATTAGATATAATGCAATAATAAAATATGAATGGGTTTGCAACAGTAATGATAGAAGTGATTTGTTTTCTTATACTAACGGATCTCATGAAGGTTTTGTTGAGTTTTGTGTGATTGAAGTTTTCAAGTTTTGGGTGATGTTACGATGGATGAAGGAATAAGGAGTAAGAGAGCCCAAGCTTGGGGATTCCCATCGCATCCCAAGCTATTATCCAAAGAGAAGCAAGCAACTAAGCTTGGGGATGCCCGAGTGGCATCCCCTCTTTCTTCTAACAACCATCGATATTTTACTCGGAACTATATTTTTATTCGTCACATTCTACGAGTTTTGCTTGGAGCGTCTTGTATGATATGAGTCTTTGCTTGTTTTTCTTTTTGTTTTAAGTCATCAATCCTTCATGGACACACCTATTTGCTCTCTATCAATACTCAAAAAGTTTTCAATGCTACAATAGAAGAAAAGTTGAATAAGATTGATGATTTGTCTAGAAGTGTTGATAGAATTTCTCATGATGTGGAAAATCTAAAGATGAAATTTTTTGTGCCGAAGGTCGAGGAATCAATTAAAGCTCTTTATGTTTCTATGGATGAAAGTAAGAAAAGAACTGCTATGCTTAGAGCGAGAAGAGAAGTTTTAGAAAAAGTGTTTTCTAGTGATTGCTTTCATAAAAATCATGAAGATCTTAAAATGATTGGTGTTTCTCATATTGATTCCTTGTTTAGAAAAATTAAAATTGATGATAAAGGGACTGGAGAAGATTCAACTTTAGCTAGAAGGATTCTCAATAATTCAGAGGGTGAAAATCTTGTTGAGAAAATTGATAAAAGTGGGGTTGAAGAGGTCAAAACTTTAACTAGTGATGTGCCCACTCTTTTGGATTACAAAGAATTTAATTATGATAGTTTCTCTTTGTTTGATTGTATTTCTTTGTTGCAATCCATGATAAATTCACCCCATGCTTATGAACAAAATAAAGCTTTTACTAAACATATTGTCCATGCTATGATGAAAGCTTTGGAAGAAAAGTTGGAATTAGAAGTTTCAATTCATTGAAAATTACACGATGAGTGGGAACCAACTATCAAAGTCAAGATTAAAAATTATGAGTGGTTTGCTTTATGTGACTTGGGTGCTAGTGTTTCTACTATTCCGAAATCTCTATGTGATGTGCTTGGTCTTACCAATATTGAAGAATGTTCTTTAAATTTGTACTTGGCGGATTCTACTACTAAAAAGCCTATGGGAAGAATTAAGGATGTTTTTATTCTTGCAAATAGGAATTATGTGCCCATAGATTTTTGTGTTCTTGATATTGATTGCAATCCGTCTTGTCCAATTATTCTTTGTAGACTGTTTTATGTACTATTGGTGTTGTGATTGATATGAAAGAAGGAAATGTTAAATTTCAATTTCCACTAAGGAATGATATGGAACACTTCCCAAGAACAAGAATTAGGCCGCCATATTAATCAATCATGAGGGTATCTTATGGGTCTCGAAAAGAGATGACAAAACTTATATCCTTGCTTTGTGCCTAGCTAGGGGCGTAAAACGATAGCGCTTGTTGGGAGGCAACCCAATGAATAAAATTTATTTTTACCTTTTGCTTTCTATTATTGAGTGTTTGCGAAATGATGCTACTATTAGGATTGTGTTTTTTGTGTTTTAGTTAGTGTTTGTGCCAAGCAAAGCCTTTAGGATCACGTTGGGTGATAGTTGATTTGATCTTGCTGAAAACAGAAACTTATGCACTCACGAAAATAATTTTCATTCTTAATAGGAGCATGATGAAATAGCAATTCTTCTTGCAGAAGATCAATATACAAATTTCTCACGTGTTCCTAAGTTTTCAGAATTTTTGGAGTTACAGAAGTATTCGAAATATCCAGATTGCTACATACTATTCCGTTTTTGACAGATTATGTTTTCTTTGCATTGTGTGCTTGCTTTGATAATTCTATGGTTTCCTTTGAAGAGTTTTTGCCAAAGAAAAGTTGGAATACAGTAGATATAATGCAATAATAAAATATGAATGGGTTTTCAATAGTATTTATAGTAGTGATTTGTCTTCTTATACTAACGGATCGCACGAAGGTTTTGTTGAGTTTTGTGTGATTGAAGTTTTCAAGTTTTGGGTGATGCTATGATGGATGAAGGAATAAGGAGTAAGAAGAGCGTAAGTTTTGGGATGCCCATGGCATCCCAAGCTATTATGCAAAGAGAAGCAAGCAACTAAGCTTCGGGATGCCTGAGTGATATCCACTCTTTCTTCTAACGACCATCAGTATTTTACTCGGAACTATATTTTTATTCGTCACATACTATGAGCTTTGCTTGGAGCGTCTTGTATGATATGAATTTTTTCTTGTTTTGCTTTTTGTTTTAAGTCATGAGTCCTTTCTGGACACACCTGTTAGAGAGAGCCAAAATGATGCCATGACTTGTTAGAATTGCCCTCTATGCTTCACTTAAATCTTTATGAGCTATGGAATTGCTCTAGTGCTTCACTTATATCTTTTTGAGCACGGTGTGCTTTGTTAGTTTTGAAGAAATGCTCATGCTTCACTTAGATTTATTTGAGAGTTAGTAATTTTTTTAAGAAATTCTCTCTTTCTTGACCTACATTAATTTGAGAGAAATAAATATTATGCTCATGATCTTCACTTATATTTGTTTGAGCTTATCAAAAGAAACACATGAAAATTAGTTCCAAAGTGATAGATATGTGATAAGGATATAATAAAAACTTTCATGAAGATCATTGGACAAAATAAACTTGATTCCTTGTAATAGTTTTGAGATATGATGATGTGATATGTGAGTCATGTTGATGAGTAATTATGCTTTAGTAAGAATATTGGTGTTAAGGTTTGTGATTCCCTATGCAAGCACGAATGTCAATAGTTATGCAATGAAATTACATCCTACTTGTGGTGCATTATTCGGTGTTAATTATGCTTAATGCTCGCTTATGAGATTTTTCATTTCTTGCTTGGTCGCTTCTCAATCTTTTGCTAGCCTTCATTTTGCACTAAGTATATGATCACTACTTGTGACCAGTTTTTCCACATGAGTCCACCATACCTACCTATATGCGGTATTCTTTTGCCGTTCGAAGCAAATTTGTATGTGCCATCTCTAATTATAAAAATAAATTTCTTTTTTGTATGCTCGTAGCGCTCATGAAACGGTAGGGGGTGGCTAATATATTTCCATGCTAGATATGTTATTCTCACGATGAGTGTTTATTCACTTGCCATTGCATGAGAGTGAGGCAAAGGTATTAGGGATGCCCAGTTTTGAAATGAAAAATGAATTTACTTTATGTTTTCAAATAATAAATTCCTTGGAATGTGTGAAGGCACCCGTGGATACGGCTAGCTATGGAAAGTGAAAGTATGGTTGAAAAAGGAATATATTTTTCTGTTTGGGAACCGCCTATGATATATCTAGCATGGAAAGTGTTGGGAGCTCTAAGTTGTTTTGTTGGTGGGAAAAGTATGCCTCTCAAAATGTTCTTTATCTCTCAATTTTTGCTTTAAGATCTGGCACCTCTACAAATCCCTACTTCCCTCCGCGAAGGGCCTTTCTTTTACTTTATGCAATTTTATTATTAATTTGAGTCTCCATCTTCTCTTATAAAGCACCAACTAGGGGCACTATGATCGTACTTGAGCATTGGGTGAAGTTAATATGCGAGTGTGTTTCATGAATGGATAAATGATTGAGCATGACGGGCTAGGGATAAATTATTTTAGCATTAATATTTTAAAAGACATAGTTGCTTGTTGATATGCTTGAGTATTTAAGTTATCATGTCAAAACTAGACTATTGCTTTGAATCACATAAAAGTCCAAAAGTTCCATTCTATAAAGAAAAGAAAATGAGATGACATGTTAGGCAACATTCCACATCAAATATGCATGTGCCATCTCTAATTTTCAAAATAAATTTCTCTTTTGTGTGCTCATACCGCTCATGAAATGGTAAGGGGTGGCTAATATATTTCCATGCTAGATATGTTATTCTCACGATGAGTGTTTATTCACTTGTCATTGCCTGAGAGAAAGGCAAAGGTATTAGGGATGCCCAGTCCCGAAATGAAAAAAATGAATTTACTTTATGTTGTCAAATAATAAATTCCTTGGAAAGTGTTGGTATGGAAGGCACCCCTGGATACGGTTAGGCATGGAAAGTGAAAGTATGGTGGAAAAAGGAATAAACTTTAATTTCTGTTTGGGAACCGCCTATGATATATCTAGCAAGGAAAATATTGGGAACTAATCGATCGTTTTCGTTGATAGGAAATGCATGCCTCCCAAAATGCTTTTATCTCTATCTTTTTCGCTTGAGCTCTAGCACCTCTACAAATCCCTACTTTCCTCTGTGAAGGGCCTTTCTTTTACTTTATGTGATTTTTATTTTTAATTTGAGTCTCCATCTTCTCTTATAAAGCACCAACTAATGGGCACTATGATCGTACTTGAGCATTGGGTGTAGCTAATATGTGAGTGTGTTTCATGAATGGATCAATGATTGAGCATAATGGGATAGGGATAACTTATTTTAGCATTGATATTTTGAAAGACATGGTTGCTTGTTGATATGATTGAGTATTTAAGTATCATGTCAATACTAGATTATTCCTTTGAACCATATAAAAGTTCAAATGTCAGCAGCATTCCACATCAAAAATTATGTTTTTATCATTTACCTACTCGAAGGCGAGCAAGAATTAAGCTTGGGGATGCTGATACGTCTCCAACGTATCTATAATTTTTTATTGTTCCATGCTGTTATATTATCACCCTTGGATGTTTTACAATCATTTTATAGTCATTTCATATCATTTTTTGGTACTAACCTATTGACATAGTGCCCATTGCCAGTTGTTGTTTTCCACAGTTTTTTTACATCACGAGAAATTAATACCAAATGGAGTCCAAACGCAGCAAAACTTTTTGTGGATTTTTTTGGACCAGAAGACATCCAGTGGGCCAAAGAAGTACCAAAGAGGGAGCACGAGCTGAGGACAAGACACCAGGGCGCGCTTGGAGGCCCAAGCGCACCATGGTCGGTTGTGCCCACCTCGGTGGCCTCCTGAACCGCCTCTTTGCTCTATAAATACCCCAATATTCTAGAAACCCTAGGGGAGCCGATGAAAATTAATTCCACCCACCGCAAGTTCCAGAACCACCAGATCCAATCTAGACACCATCACGGAGGGGTTCATCATGTCCATTGGTGCATCTCTGATGGTGCATGAGTAGTCTTTTGTAGACCTTCGGGTCCATAGTTAGTAGCTAGATGGCTTCCTCTCTCTCTCTCTCTCTCTTTTGATTCTCAATACAATGGTCTTGGAGATCCATATGATGTAACTCTTTTTGCGGTGTGTTTGTCGAAATCCGATGAACTTTGAGTTTATGATCTGATCTATCTTTTTATCCATGAAAGTTATTTGAGTCTTCTTTGATCTCTTATATGCATGATTGCTTATAGGATCGTATTTCTTCTCTGATATTTGGGTTTTGTTTGTCCAACTTGATCTATTTATCCTGTAATGGGAAGAAGTGCTTTGTGATTGTTTTGATCTTACGGTGCTTGATCCCAGTGACAGATGGGGAACCGACACATATGTATTGTTGCCATTAAGGATAACAAGATGGGGTCTATTTCTACATAAATAGATCTTGTCTACATCATGTCATCGTTGTTATTGCATTACTCCGTTTCTCCATGAACTTAATACACTAGATGCATGCTGGATAGCGGTCAATGTGTGGAGTAATAGTAGTAGATGCAGGAAGGAGTCGGTCTACTAATCTTGGACGTGATACCTATATAATGATCATTGCCTGGATATCGTCACGATTATTTGAAGTTCTATCAATTCCCCAAAAATAATTCGTTTACCCACCATTTGCTATTTTTCTCGAGAGAAGCCACTAGTGAAACCTACAGCCCCCAGGTCTCTTCTTTATTATGTTTGCCTTCATGATCTAATTTTATTTGATTTTATTTTCAGATCTATTAATCCAAAAATACAAAAATACCTTGCTGCACTTTATTTTATTTGGCGATCTATCTATCAATTTATTACAACTTTCTCACGTCCATTTGCCAATTTCTGGCATCGTTGCCCGAAAGGGATTGACAACCCCTTTAATACGTCGGGTTGCGAGTATTTGTTATTTGTGTGCAGGTGCCATTCACGTAGGGTTGTGTGGTTCTCCTACTGGTTCGATAACCTTGGTCTCATCACTGAGGGAAATACCTACCGTTGTTGTGCCGCATCGTCCCTTCCTCTTTGGGGAAATACCAACGTAGTTTAAGCAAACACCACACAACCGGCAGGAGCCTTAGGGTTGTCTCTTTATTGTATGAAGTGCAAGCACCATGTAATTTTCTTTACTTTATCACTCTGCGTTAGCGGTAGTTGTAGAAGCAATAGTTGGCGTGACGACCTCGACACAACGATGGAGATCAAGGTGTCGAGCCGGTGACGATGGAGTTCATGACGATGCTTTGGAGATAGAGATCAAAAGCACAAGATGATGATGGCCATATCATGTCACATATTTTGATTGCATGTGACGTTTATGTTTTATGCATCTTATTTTGCTTAGAAGGACAGTAGCATTATAAGATGATCCCTTCACTTAATTTCATGATAAAAGTGTTCTCCCTGAGTATGCACCATTGCTACAGTCCATCGTTTCGAGACACCATGTGATGATCGAGTGTGATAGACTCTGCGTTCACATACAACGGGTGTAAGACAGTTTTGCACATGCAGAATACTTGGGTTGAACTTGATGATCCTAGCATGTACGAACATGGTCTCGGAACACTGGAGACCGAAAGGTCGAACATGAGTCATATAGTAGATATGATCAACATAGAGATGTTCACCATTGATGACTACCCCATCTCACGTGATGATCGGACATGGGTTAGTTGATTTGGATCATGTATCACTTAGATAACTTGAAGGATATTTATTTAAGTGGGAGTTCTTAAGTATTTTTATTAATAGAACTTAATTTATCATGAACTTAGTCTTATAGTTTTGCATATCTATGTTGTAGATCAATAGCTCCCAATATAGCTCCCCTATTTTTGATATGTTCCTAGAGAAAACTAAGTTGAAAGATGATAGTAGCAATAAAGCGGACTAGGTCCGTGATCTGAGGATTATCCTAATTGCTGCACAGAAGAATTATGTCCTTAATGCACCGCTAGGTGACAGACCTATTGCAGGAGCAGATGCAGACGTTATGAACGTCTGGCAAGCTCAATATGGTGACTACTCGATAGTTTAGTGCACCATGCTTTATGACTTAGAACCGGACTTCAAAAATGTTTTGAACGCCATGGAGCATATGTGATGTTCCAAGAGATGAAATTGGTATTTCAGACTCATGTCTGTATCGAGAGGTATGAGACCTCTACTTTGCCTACAAGATGGAGGAGAATAGCTTAGCCAGTGAGCATGTGCTCAAAATGCCTGGTACTACAATCACTTGAGTCAAGTGGTAGTTAATCTTCTAGATAAGATAGTGATTGACAGAGTTCTCTAGTAACTATCACCAAGCTACTAGAAATTTGTGATGAACTATAATATGCATGGGATGAAAAAACGATTCCCGAGCTCTTCGCGATGCTGAAATCAGCGAAGGTAGAAATCAAGATAGAGCATCGAATGTTGATGGTTAACAAGACCACTAGTTTCAAAAGAAGGCAAGGGAAAGAAAGGGAACTTCAAGAAGAATGGCAAGCAAGTTGCCACTCCCATGAAGAAGCCCAAAGCTAGACCCAAGCCTGAAATTGAGTGCTTATACTGCAAAGGGAATGGTCACTAGAAGCGGAACTGCCCCAAATACTTGGCAGATAAGAAGGATGGCAAAGTGAACAAAGGTATATTTGATATAGATGTTATTGATGTGTACCTTACTAGTATTCGTAGTAGCCCCTGGGTATTTAATATTGGTTCAGTTGCTAAGATTAGTAACTCGAAACAGGAGTTGCAGAATAAATACAGGCTAGTTAAGGGCGAGGTGATGATGTGTGTTGGAAATGATTCCAAGGTTGATATGATCACCATCGCACCTTCCCTCTACCTTCGGGATTAGTGTTGAACCTAAATAAATGTTATTTGGTGTCTGCGTTGAGCATGAATATGATTTGATCATGTTTATTGCAATACGGTTATTCATTCAAGTCAGAGAATAATTGTTGTTCTATTTACATGAATAAAACCTTCTATGGTCATACACCCAATGTGAATGGTTTATTGAATCTCGATCGTAGTGATAAACTGCTACTTCTTGAGCTTGCGTTGGTTTTTCCCTTGAAGAGGAAAGGGTGATGCGGCAAAGTAGAGATAAGTATTTCCCTTGGTTTGAGAACCAAGGTATCAATCCAGTAGGAGACAACGCGCAAATCACCGAATACCTGCACAAACAATCAAACAACTTGCACCCAACGCTATAAAGGGGTTGTCAATCCCTTCACGGTTACTTGCAAAAGTGAGATCTGATAGAGATAGATAAACGATAAAGTAAATATTTTTGGTGTTTTTGGTTTAAAGATCGGAAAGTAAAATATTGCGAAAAGAGTAGATCGGAAACTAATATTGTATATTGGAAACTAATATGATGGAAAATAGACCCCGGGGGCATAGGTTTCACTAGAGGATTCTCTCAAGATAGCAAATAATACGGTGGGTGAACAAATTACTGCCGAGCAATTGATAGAAAAGCGCAAAGTTATGATGATATCTAAGGCAATGATCATGAATATAGGCATCACGTACGTGTCAAGTAGTCCGAAACGATTCTGCATCTACTACTATTACTCCACACATCGACCACTATCCAGCATGCATATAGAGTATTAAGTTCATAAAGAACGGAATAATGCATTAAGTAAGATGACATGATGTAGAGAAATTAACTCAAGAAATATGATGAAAACCCAAATTTTTTATCCTCGATGGCAACAATACAATACGTGTCTTGCCGCCCCAACTATCACTGGGAAAGGACACCGCAAGATTGAACCCACAGCTAAGCACTTCTTCCGTTGCAAGAAAAACCAATCTAGTTGGACAAACCAAACTAATAGTTCGAAGAGAATTACAAAGATATCAAATCATGCATAAAAGAATTCAGAGGAGATTAGAATAATATTCATAGACAAGCTGATCATAAATCCACAATTCATCGGATCTCGGCAAACACACCGCAAAAAAGTATTACATCGAATAGATCTCCAAGAACATCAAGGAGAACATGGTATTGAGAATCAAAGAGAGATAATAAGTCATATAGCTACTAGCTGTGGACCCGTAGATCTGTGGTAAACTACTCACGCTTCATCGGAATGGCAATAGAGTTGATGTAGAAGCCCTCCGTGATCAAATCCCCCTCTGGCAGGGTGCTGGAAAAGGTCCCTAGATGGGATCTCACGGGTACAGAAGGTTGCGGCGGTGGAAAAGTGTGTTCGTGCATGCCTCTGGTGGTTTGGGGATATATGGGAATATATAGGTGAAAGAATTAGGTCAGGAGGTGCATGACGGGCCCACAAGGGTGGGGGCGCGCCCTACCCCCTTGGGCGCACCCTCCGTTCTTGTGGCCACCTCGTGGCTCCTCCGGCTTCATCTCCAAGTCTCCTAGTTGTCTTCTGGTCCAACAAAAATCATCGTGAATGTTTTATTCCATTTGGACTCCGTTTGGTATTCCTTTTCTGCGAAACTCAAAAATAGGGAAAAACAAGAACCGACACTGGGCTCTAGGTTAATAGGTTAGTCCCAAAAATAATATAAAATAGCATATTAATGCATATAAAACATCCAAAACAATAATATAATAGCATGGAACAATAAAAAATTACAGATACGTTGGAGACGTATCACGTATCCCTGCTCATGATGGCACTGTTTTGTGTCTTCCTGCCTTCGTCACGTGCAAGGGTGTTGTAGCGCACATCTCCAACAACGCAAGATTCATAATGTCTTACCCGAGTATCAGGACCCATTGCTAGTGCGTAAAGGGTATCATTAACTGCCTGCCCATCCTCTCGCATCTTCTTAACCTATGGTTAGAAAATAGACAAGCTGATCATCTTATGTACTCAATATATTAACAAAAACTGACAGTGCAATTCAAAAGCTTACATGGCTCTTGAACCATTTCACAAATCCTGCCCTAACCAGTTTGTCAATGTTTCTTGGATTTTGCGACAGTAACTCCTTTTTGTAGATGCTGCACAACATAGTGATAGCGTCAAACATCTAAATATATAAGAATGTCCCGCAACTTTAGTAGATTACGATGTATATGCCGCAGTACTTAGCACCTACTCGATATAAGGTAGAATCTCAGGACACTTATTCAACACATACCAATCCATTTTGTCCAAATCTTTAGGTTTGTCATCTTGTTGACTCTTCCCAGTAACTCGAACAGAACAATTGAAAACATTGAGCCCGGTATTGTCTTCACCCACCTCTTTGCTAAGCTATTTCAATGTATTTTGAGCAGAATGCCAATGCTTCTGTAGCAATGTAGGCCTCTGCAATGGAGCCCTCGGGTCTAGCTCTCTGCCTAACATAGCCCTTGAAAGTGCGTAGCCGCCTTTCACTAGGGTACATCCAGCCATACTGTACTTGACCTCTAAGTAGTGCCTCATCAGGTAGTTGAACAGCCAAATGCACCATCACATCAAAGAAGGCTGGAGGATATATCTTCTCAAGGTCGCATAGGATAGTTGGTATCTTGTCTATAAGACGCTCCAAAGCATCTATACTGACATTTCTACTACAGAGTTCCCTAAAGAATTGTCCCAACTCTGCAACTGGTCTGTATAAGTCAGGGCGGACCAATCCTCTAAGAATAACAGGTAAAACCCTTTGAAGTTGGACGTGGCAGTCATGAGTTTTCAACCCCTGTACCTTGTTTCCATCTGCACTAACTCTCCTTTCAGGGCTGGAAGCAAATCTATGTGCGAATCTCACACGTGCAGTACAAAAAAAGACACATCTGTGACATTTTGGGCCGAACGAATTTTTTTCCTGTCATACATATGACACTCCTATGACGATAATTGTGACAAAACCCGGTATCATAATAGATGTGGTGGGCTCCTACTTCTATGACCAAAATATCATGACAAAAATGGGCTTTTCGTCCTGGGCGGGCCGGAGACGTAGCTGCATGACATTCTTTGGGCCGTCCATGACGGAAAAAACCATGGTAGAAGGAAGGGGGAGGAAAATTTCAGGGAGTTCCCGGTTACGGTGGGAGGTCGGGGGCCGAGCGATGCGCGTTTCTCTCGTACACGTACGCGCGTGTGTGCGAGGCGTTGGCTCTAACTGAACCCGAGCGAGGCGTTGGGCTCTAACTGAACCCGAGCGATTGCACTGCAGGCTACGCGTTACTGAACCCGAGCGATCGATTGATGGCTGTTAACTGAACCTGATCGAGCGATTCCTTCGCTACTGCTGCTAACTGAAGCCGATCGATGGGAATGAACAGTGAGCGCTGTGGGGGGGGGGGGTTGGATGAACAGTCAGCGGTGGTGTTGCCTCTGGAAGAACAAGACCCCGTGGTGTGGTGGAGGGTTGGATGAACAGTAGACGGTGGAGGGGTGCCCGTGGAGGGGTGGATGAACAGGACACCGTGGCGTGGAGGGCTGGATGAATAGTAGATGGTGGAGGGGTGGTTGAACAGGACCCGTGGTGTGGAGGGCTGGATGAACAGTAGATGGTGGAGGGGTGCCCATGGAGGGGTGGTTGAACAGGACCCCGTGGTGTGGTGGGCTGGATGAACAGTAGATGGTGGAGGGGTGGTTGAACAGTAGCCGGTGGAGTAGCGCATGGTGGAGGCTGGATGAACAGGAGCCCATGGAGGCTGGATGAACAGGAGCCCGTGGAGGTTGGAGGAGGTCAACGGTGTAGATGAACAGTACCCCGTGGAGTCCTGTTTTGCAGTACGCCACACCCCTCTCGATGAATAGGACCCCTGTTTCGACCGTAGCGCTCCAACACAAGTCCGTTTCCTCCGTTTTGCGGTATGCCACACCCCTCCCGATCAACAGGACCCCCGTTTCAACCGTAGGAGGTCCGTTTCCTCCGTTTTGCGATACGCCAGACCCCTCCCGATGAACATGATCTCGTTTCGAACGTGGTCGGTCGAACACAAGGCCGTTTCCTCCGTTCTGCGGTACGCCAGGCCTCATTTCCATTTCCTGTTCCGTCCAAGCCCTCCCGATGAACACGACGCATTCCGTTGCCTCCCCATGAACACGACGCATTCCGTTGCCTACCCATGAACACGACGACGACGCTATTTCTCCGTTCCAACCCAGCCATGTACACGAGCCCTGGCCGTACGTATGCGCGAGTAGGCGTTCGAGACCCCACCCGTATGTACACATACATGGCCGTATTTTCTTTCTTGCACCCTGGCTGCTGTACGTACGTGTACATGCTACGTGCGCGCCTCTACTACGACACGTGTGCGCCTCTACTACGACACGTGCACGCCTCTACATCGACTAGTATGTACATACACGTTCGCGACCAGAATGACAACGCTACGTATGCTTCGACCAGGTGGGTCCCGACTGTCAGGCACTTCCTTGCCTGTGAAGATGTAGCTGGTGGGTCCCAGCAGTCAGGGGGAAATGTTTTTTTTGCGAAATACGGTGGCCCGTCCGGTGGGTCCCGCTGTCAGGTGGAGGAATAATTATTTTGCACGTAATAAGGAGGCACTTCCTTGCTGCGGCCATGGACCCAGCTGTCAGCCTCTCCACGTATAGTCCACGTCCGATGGAAGCCATTCCTTGACCATGTTGACCACGCCGCGCTGAGAGCACCAAGGCGGTGGACGACGGCGAGGCCTAGGAAGGGGACGACGCGAAGCCGGGGAAGACGCGACAGTGGATGCCCACGCGTAGAGGAGTACGAGGGTTCACTGGTTCACTGTGGTGTGAGGCTGCCGTCACCGTAGAATAACAGGGGGTGTGGGTGAGTAGAGGGATGGCCTGGCTAGCGGTAGGAGTAGTAGGGGGCGGTGAGGCCTCCGTCGCATCGCAGCCGGCCACGGGAGGCAGGAGCACGAGGCACGACCGGCGCTGGTTTGGTGGCTGGAGCAACAAGACCAGAGGTTGAAGAAGCACTACGGCCGTTGGATGGACATCGTACGGTCACTGGAGCTAGAATCGTGCATATTGACTAAGTTGATAAAGCCCTCCGTCCCCGTCAACTTAGTAGGCCCATAAGTTAGCCTGCCACTATACTGGGTCCCAGCTAACATGGTGGTATTCATTTTTTTGTGCGTAATAAGAAGGCACTTCCTTGCGTGCGAAGATATAGCTGGTGGGTCCGAGCTGTCAGCGGCGGTAACATTTTTTTCGCGAAATACAGAGGCCCTTTCGGTGGGTCCCTGATGTCAGGAGGAGGAATCATTATTTTGCGTGTAATAAGGAGGCATTTCCTTGCGTGCGGCCGTGGACCCAGTTGTCGGCCTCTCCACGTAAAGTCCACTTCAAATGCATGTCGGTCATTGACCACGTTGACCAGGCCGTGCCGAGAGCACCAGGACGCTGGACGACGGCGAGGCCTAGGAAGGGAACAACACGGAGGCAGGGAAGACTCGGCAGTTGTTTCCCACGCGGAGGGGAGTACGACTGTACGAGGGTTTACTGGTTCGTCTGTCGTCGCCGGATAATAACAGCAGGTGTGGGTGAGTAGAGGGATGGCTAGGCCAGCGATGGGAGTACGGTGGGGCGGTGAGGCCTCCGCGGCAGCAGAGCCAGCCATGGGGAGGAGGGAGCAGGCAGTCCTGTCGGCGCATGTTTGAGCGGCTGGAGCAGGAAGAGCAGAGATTGAAGAAGCACGACGGCCATTGGATGGCCATCCAACAGTCACTGCTTGTGCGTCAACCTTTTTTTAGGAAAGCCTCAAATCTGTGGAAACAGCATACAGCCCATCTGCCATTATTTCTAATAATTTACAGCCCATTTGCTAATTATTAAGGTTTTTTTGGAGCCCATATTCTTTTTGTTAGCATTGCATCCCATATTGTGGCCACGGTTAAAAAATTATACAAAATTTTGCATATTTCGGTGCGGTCCGAACTGTTTTTAATCCCGGAATTTCGACTCATCAAACTGATTCAAAAAATAAATGTATATCAATATAAAATCCAACAAATTCTCCACGCATAAAAATTAATGTAATTTCAAATCTCGAAATGAACAAAAGATATTTGAAACTAATTGCCGGTTTGATGTGTTTAAAAAATGGACAACCCATTTCTCATTACTGATGGGCCATTTTCTCGGGCAGCCGAATGAAAGCTCTCCTCGTCTTGAAAGATTTGCAGCCCAACAGGCCTGACAAAACGACTTACTTGGCAAATCACAAAAAAACTGGGCTGTGGCCGTGGACTCAGCTGGCAGCCTCTCCACGTACAGTACTCTTCCAATGGAATGTCGTTGACCATGCCGTGCCAAGAGCACCAAGGCGGTGGACGAAGGCGAGGCCTAGGAAGGGGACGACGCGGAGCCGGGGAAGACGTGGTAGTGGATGCCCACATGGAGAGGAGTACGAGGGTTCACTGGTTCGGCTGCGGTGTGATGCTGCCATCGCCGCAGGGCCTGGCTAGCGGTGGGAGTAGTAGGGGGCGATGAGGCCTCATCGGCAGCACAGCCGGCCACTGGAGGCAGGAGCAGGCGGTCTCCCCGGCGCTGGTTTGGGCGGCTGGTGCAAGAAGAGCAGCGATTGAAGAAGCAGCAAGACCGTTCGATTCAAATCCAACGGTTACTGCTGCTAGAATCGTTTGTTGACTAAGTTGACAAGCCCTGCGTACGCGTCAACTTAGTAGGCCCACAGGTCAGCCTCCCAACCGGTGCGCCCCAGATGTCAGTGGGAGGAATCATTTTTTTCGCGTAATAAGGAGGCAGTTGATTGCATGCGGCCAGGCCAGCGGAGGGAGTAGGGTGGGCCGGGGAAGCCTGTGCGGCATCACAGCGGGCCACAAGAGGAGGGAGCAGGCAGTCCCGCCGGCACTAGTTTAGGCGGCTGGAGCAGGCAGATCAGAGATTGAAGAAGCACGTCGGCCGTTGGATGGACATCCAACACTAACTGCTACTAGAATCGTGTGTTCACTGACAAAGCCTTGCGTAAACAAGTCAGCCTCGAAATCTGTGGTGTGTACAGCCCATTTGCTATTATTTTTATAATTTTTACTCATTTTCTAATTCATATGGAATTTATTGCAGCCCGTTTTTCATTTTTAGAATTGCTGGCCATTTTCTGGTCAATACCAGGGTCAAAAAATTAACTAAATATGTGGGAAATTTTGAAAATTCGCAAATTTTTGCTGGGGAAGGAAATATTCTTCATCCAAAAATTAATAGCCATACTAAAACAAATTTAAAAATAAATTAGTACTATGTCATGTTAAATCCAATGAAATACGTATAAGATATCAGTGAAGAACAAAAACAAAAAAAGAAACTTATATCCCATTTGCTATAATTTTTTTGGAATTTTCAACCCCTTTTGATATTAGTTTATCAGACATTGACCATACTCTTAAGCCAGGACGGAATGCATCCCTCCTCGTCTTGAAAGATTTGCAGCCTAGTAATTCGGAGAAAACAAATAGGCCTAGCTTGGGTATTCTTCAAAAAGAAATACTTGGCTACCTATTTTCCCAAAGAACTGGTGCATGAGCATTTAGCTTTGTTTATTTATTTATTTACTTATTGATGTTTAGGGGACCATGAGCATGTACCTGGGCCGGATTCATGTGAGAGCCTCCCTTCCAGTTAATTATGGGCTTCTCTATTGGGCCTTCATCAGTGGGCTGCATGTTATCAACAAGTGGAAAATGTGTTCCGAGTTTCAAAAAATTGTGTTCCGTATGATAAATAGTATGCACTACGTACGGTACGGGGCACTAAAGGATCGAACCATGCAACGACTTCCCAAACATTGTGTTTGTCGTTATAACAACACATTTATTCAACCAACAGACGAAATATACTACTGATTGTACATTGAAAACAGCAGCAGCAACCAGGGCCTCTTATAGTTCATCTCATTCAAAATAAATTAGTTTAAATAAAAAAGCTAGGGCCTCTTTGATTCATAGGATTTCCAAAACGCAGGAATAGAAAAAACATGGGATTAGAATGGAATGTCGTCTTGAATCCTACAGGATTGTACGAGTGTTTGATTGTGCATAGAAAAAACGCATGATTCTTTCAAAGTGGTTTGAGTGGATGGCATGTTTCCTATGAAATCTAGTGCAAATGAATCCTATGGAAAAATTTCTATGGTTTACAATCCTACGAATCAAACAACCAAGATAGGAAAAATTCCTAAGGATTAAAATCCTCCAAAACTCCTTTGAGAATCCTTTGAATTAAAGAAGCCCTTAATCTATTTTATGATTCATGGAATTGTGTGTTGTAAAGCATAAAGTATAAACAAATAATGGCAATTCAACTACAAAAAAAGTTTGGGCAGTTATGATACGGAAGATTCTAGAACAAAGGAGAAGCACTTATGTTTTGAGGTTTGTGCATTATGCTTAAGTTCAACCATGGAGTCTTCTAGATTGTACATGTGGCAAAATCCGATGGGGGCTAGAACATCGTGCGAGGGGCCAAGTGGAGGGAGACTATGAAGGAGTGCACAAGTGCGAGATCGATATTTGAAGAGAGGGGGCAAGAACGTGTGCTATTGCACGCAGTGGCGGAGCCATGAAAAATAAATGAGCTAGGGAGCCAAGCATTGCTAATCCTTTACAAGGAGGGCCAATTCATCAACTTAAACCATTTTACCAGCAATTGTCTAATGATCCCATTCATATTAGCCTTGATATATAGTGATGTTAGGGGGGCACGGCCCTTGCTGCCCCTGTCTTTGCCACTGTGCGCGCGTCTGAGAGATGAAGCAGAGGCATGGATGATGAGAGGGGGGCGTTGGATATATAATTAATGTGGGTGTATTAGCTATGTAATCCTATATAGAGAGGTATAGATTGATAGATGTGGATGTGGAAAAGAGGTTGAGACCCCACTAGATATATAGATTGATCAGTTTGTGTGGAAAACTGTGAAAGACCTAGCTATATATACACACACATAGAGGAACATCGATCATTGCGCATGCACGTGAGAGATAAAGAATGCCCGATATGATGGGGAGGGGGAGGTGTGTGTGTGCATGCATGGGAGACCGACCTAAAGAAAAAGATTGCATGTGTGCGGTGGATAATGCCGACTAGTACTGTGTGTACATATGCATGAGAGGAAGTTAATGGTACAATTATAAAGAGAAGATGACTGTGTGGGTGTAAAAGACTAGGTGACGTCATAATCAATGTAAAGTATAATTCAAATATTTGAATAAGAGATCATGATGTTTGAAACCCATGCATGCATGAATATAACTGAGATATGCGTGGTGTGGCTTGGAAACGAGCATGTTGTACTGTATACACATTGAACAAGGTCAGATTGATTTGTATTTGAGATATCGATGGCAAACATCATTTAGCCACATTGCATCCGTGCATGGAGACACTATTCTGATTGGAGATGATGGGTGGCTTTCGCATCACATATGGATATCTATACCCCTATATATATTATATTTTGTATTCTTTATATAGTGTGCGGATAACTTTAACTTTGAAAGATGGTTGTTGGTTGAGGCCAATCCGATGGTGCAGAGATGGAAAATTTGAGCACAACTGGCCGTTGGATATCATCTAGATTCCACCAGATTTTGCCACATGTACAATCTAGAAGACTCCATGGTTGAACTTAAGCATAATGCACAAACCTCAAAACACAAGCACTTCTTCTTTGTTCTAGAATCTTCCGTATCAGAATTGCCGAAATGTTTTTCTACATGATTTGCCATTTTTTTTACTTTATGCCTTACAATGCACAATTCCATGGATCTTAAAATAGATTAGCTTTCCTATAAAAACTAGATGATTTTGAATGAAATGAACTATAAGAATTAAACGAACATCTACATCACGCATATATGACTCAAAGCTTACATGCTATAATGTGGTATTTATTCATAATTTGGTTGCCAAATCTCATGCGTGCAATGCACGTGCACCTTACTAGTATAAATGGTGTTTGTGTGTGTGTGTGTGTGTTGTGCTTGTTAAACACATTGTACGTAGTATATCATACATGGTTTAGATTCCGAACATCTAGCTAGAGCATACATGTACTATGATTTGAATTCAACATAAAATCTATACATACATTTGAATTTGAGATCATATGTACATGTAGTTCATATTTATATATGAATTTACTTCTCCTATATTCATGTCATGTGTTGTGAAGATAATATTTAGATGGTTGTATAACTAACTTGAGTACAATCCTATTCAAACAGGGAAAATGTACTCAAATTTAGCCCATATGCTAGACAACACACATTGTTTTTTATTTTTGAGGGAAGTGAAAATTGTTTTGGTACTATACACATTATGTTTGTTGTCCTGATTTTTGGACATAGCTCTCTCTAGTGATGAGGAGCGAATTGTCTTTTTTGGTACGTGTTAAGCTTGTTCTCTCGAAATTTCAAGTTGCGACTTGTTATGCCAAAATTTCAAGCTAGCGTCTCTGTCTATCGCGCTACGAAACTCCCGTCTCTTCAACCTGCGCCTTGTTACCCTGAAATATTTAAGATATATCTTTGTCTCGTTGTGCTCCGACAACTCCCTCCATATAAACCCGTGCCTTGCTATTCCAAAATTACAATGCGCGCAAAAACTCCCACCTCTTGTGAAATCCCGACATGTGAAATGCCCGTGATACCCCTGAACCGAAAGAACCACCTAGCTCAAGTCAGTGGGGGTACTTCCGTAACTTACCCCACATTTCGGACAAGTGTGTCCCTAAGCCATGGTTCCCCACTCCCATCCCATCCGCCCACCCATTCATAGACCGAGGCCGCGAAAACCCGTGAAGCCCCACACCCTCCTCCGTCCGCCACCCAGCCGGAGCCTCTTCCCCGACGATGTCATCCACAACAACACCTCAACGTCCCTCATCCACCATACCGGATGAGGATCCATCGTCGATCTTGTCATCCCGCCGATTTAGCCACCCCGTCCTCCACCTCGAAGGAGTTGCCCCGACGTTCCCTCGTCTTTCGCGCCACCTCCATTCCCACACCACCGTCTTCACCTGCACCACTGGAAGAGCATCATCATCACCGTTTCCTCAGATGAAGTTGAGGCCTAATCGGCGCCACCAAAGAGGTTGTACAATAATCGCCGCATTTTCTTCTTGATTCGATCTCACGGTGCTGCCGGCGCTCGGTCCTGAGCCGACACGGTGCGGCTACATCCACGGCGACGTCGCCGGCCACTTCCTCCTCAGTGTCGCTCCCTCGGCGATGACGTCCACATCAGCAGGAGCTGCTGCTGCTTTAGCTCTCGCTCGCGCTGCTGCTCTGCTCTTGCTCTCGGTCCCCTACTTGGTCTGCTCTTGCTCTTGCTCTTGCTCATGCTCTTGCTCGCACTGCTGCTCTCGCTCTTGCTCTTTCTTGCGATGCTGCTCCGATTTAGCTACACTTCAGTCGACTGGATCGACTTTCAGGTCAGTCAATTTACAGGGGGTGGGGGGCTCGCTGGACTTAAGGAAGTATCAGCCGTAGTGGGGAGGGGGGCTCGCTGGAGTGGTACCCCAGTATCTATCTTAGGGTTCAGGGTGGGGCAGTGGTCGCCGGTGGTGGTGGGGCGGTGGCATGGGGATCGCCGGAGAAAAAGCTCGGCACGGGGGCGGGCTAGAGGGATGGCCGGGGCGGCGGCGGACCAGTGGTGGGGAGTGGTTTCGGGGCGGGCGGGGCGGTGCACCGCCGGCCGCGGGCGGCGGGGGGTAGCTATTTGGCCGGTGGTGGCTGGCGGTTCAGGGTAGCCTCGCCTGATGCTGCTACATGACCAGCTACCTCGGCTCTCGTACGCGTTGCTGCTGCTACTGCTTTTCTGCTACTAGTGCGTTCAGTCTCGACAGAAAAATTCAGTTTCGACAATTAAGTTCAGTTTTGACAGTTAAATTCAGTTTCGACAGTTAAGTTCAGAGATGAGCGGTTGATGTATTTTACATCTAGCACATTGTGGTTATGTATTTTACGTCATCTATTGGAGATGCTATTAGAATTCCACTCAGGTTAACGTTGTCTCTCTTGTCCTGCCTCAGCCTCGGCGTCGTACAACTCACCGGAGCTGCTCCAACGATGAAACCCTCCATCACAGCGGAGTAGTACCCCGGGCTCCATCTCTAGACGCCTAAGATCTTCTTCCCCTCCTCCGACAGCCAAGTCAGCTGGATCATCTTCACCGACCAACCTAATCACGTTGAGATCGACATGGCTTCGCCAAAGCGGTTGTACACTTGTTGCATCTCTTTTTTACTCTACATGTTATATATATTGTCCACTGAGCACACGCGGTAACATGAAATGTGATTAGTTTCTCCTACTATATGACAACCAGTGAGGTACAAGACAACTTAGCTATCCGTGATGGACTCTCTTGAACGCCATCATTATTAATCTCTGCGTGTTTGAGTTGTGCATTTGTCGATGGGCCTGGGTGTTGAGCTAGTAGGGCAGTGGCATGGGTCCAAAGTAATAGAAGTAGCACAAAAACATTTTTTGAGTGTAGGCTTTTCCTTGCTCAAGCCTGCCTACTAGAATCGCCAATGCTTGAAAGGAAAAGTGAAGGAAAAACATAGGAATTGGAAAGTTTCCTAGTACTACTATTCATGAATTTGGTTCAAAGGAATGGAGCAAAGGAAAACTGTAGGATTTGTTCCTTTGGTGTCTCCTTGAAAGAAAAACCGTAGGAATTTTAATTTCCACTTGTCCTCCTTTTCAAATTCCTATTCATGAAGTACAAGACTAAGAGATAGTAGCATAATAGCATTATAACCGTACATTTTCTTGTGGTTTGACTTAATCTCACCTTGCTTCTTTGCATCCTGTGATCTTCCAATTCTTGTGAATCAAACACCCAGATTGGCATAAATCCTGTGTTTTTAAATTCTCTGTTTTGCACGTGCATTCCTATCCTATTCCTGTCTATTTCCTATCCCTGCATTGTTAGAATCCTCAAATTCAAACAAGCCCTTACACAATTACTTCTGTTACAGATATGTGTCAAAGAAAACCTTGTGTGGTTTGTCCTACTCCTGCTGCGCTGTGTTCCACCCCAGCTCAGCTGCTCCAACGACGGAATGGTTCACCACAGCAGGGATCCGCTCTCCAGACTGTCTTTCGCCGCCTCAGATCTTCTTCCCCGCCGCCTGCAGCCACGACAACTGCATTACCATCATCAACTGAGCAGATGACCTTGAGGACTACATGGGTCCGCAAGAGAGGTCGCACTCTTCCGTGTCTGCTTACGTTATGCATCGCTTAATATGATGACATGCTACTTTATCGTCGTGTTCACCTATTAGACTCCGAGTCAGGTCCAAACTAATGCTGAAACTTGAGTTTTTAAATGGTTGTGGGGTACATATTGGGGCAGCAATCAGTACTATCTGTCTACTATCTGGTTAATCTCGGGTGTTACTATGAGTTTCATGTTGGGTGCAAACAAACATTAAAGGAGCCATTATCTGTATTTTTAACTAAAGCTATTATCTGCCTGCTATCATTGGTTTTGGGTCTATCCACAGTTTGCTACCATCACTCTGGATTTGTGCATGCACTCCTTACATAATCTCACTATGTTTTATTCCTATGCATGTCAGTTATTGTACACAATGGAACTGAACATGTAGAGCAAAAGAGACGAGCCTTGCGTGGCAATAAAATTTCATGCAGACGTCGCTCCATGGTGGGCGCAAAGGCAGCCCCCCTCCACCCATTTCGGAATCGTAATCAAGAGGAAGATAACTATTCTGAGGGGGATTCAGAAGGAGAAGACCACTCCTATTTACCCCCTGAGGTCTTCGCTCTAACTTGGCATGCTGATGTTGGTAATATCATGCATATGGTGCCTTGCATTGCTTACTGGATACATCAAATATGTCATCTTCTTAGTTTAGACATGCTTTGTGTCAATGCCATCTGTTTAGTTTCTTTATCGTATATGTGAATCATGCAATGCCATCTTGTTTAGCCAGGCATCATATATGTGAATTTTGCAATGCCACCCTGGTTAGACAGTCATCTTATATGTGAATTATATCATGCCATCATTTTTTATTACGTGTTAAATTTGTCAACAATTTTAGTACATTCAATTACTCTTCCTGTGCATCAGCCATTCGGCACGGTCATGGAAAAATCTGAAGTGGAAATAAGGTCTTCAGAGCAGACAATGCTATCTGAAGAAGCCCATGTCTTGCTGGTTACGGATAGCTCCTCAGAGGAGGATTCAGAGACAGATGACCAATCCTATTTCCCCAATGAGGTGCATGCTCTAACTTGGCAGGGTTATGTTACTCATATCGTGCGTATGGTATCTTGCATTGCTATGTCATTTGCTTAGTTTAGACATGCTTTGTGTGAATGCCACCTGTTTAGTGTCTAATTACCATATATGTGAATTATGCGATGCCATCTTGTTGCAAGACATTATATATGTTAATTATGCAATGCTATCTTGTTGCAAGGCATTATATATGTGAATTATGCAATGCCATGCTGTTTAGCCAAGCGTCATATATGTGAATTATATCATGTCGTCCTTTTTTTGTATTTCTCGTTGCATTTGTCGACAATGTTTGTATATTCAACTTCTCTTCCTGTGCATCAGCCATTTGAATTGGTGATGGAGAAATCTGGAGTGAAAACAAGGTCTTCAGAGCAGACAATGCTACCTGCTGAAGCAGATATCTTGCTGGTTATAGATAGCTCTTCAGAGGAGGATTCAGAGGCAGATGACCAGTCCTATTACCCCCTAAGGTGTATGCTCAAACTTGGCAGGGTTATATTACTCATATCATGCATATGTTGTATTGCAATGCTTAGTTTTTACATCATATGCACAATATTGAATGCCATCTCCTTAGTTGACACATCATATATGCGATTGCCCTCTGCTCACTTGCTTAGTATATAAATCATATATTTGAATTATATCATGCCAAGATGTTTACATAGACAGCATGTATCTGAATTATGGCATGCCAACCCATTTTCTAAAGACATAATATAGTTATATCATCTCATCCTGTTTACATAGTCATCATATTTTGAATTATGTCATTCTATCCTGTTTAGTTAGCCATCATACATTTGAAATTGTGTCATGCTATCCTGTTTAATTAGCCATCATATATGTGAAATTATGTCCTGCTATTCTGTTTGGTTAGACAACATAAATGTGAATTATTTCATGCCCTGTTTTCTTCCCTACTATCCATTGCACCTGTCTATCTTACAATGTCTGTACATTCAATTACTTTTCTTGTTTATCAGCCATTTCAATTGGAGGGGGTGATGGCAGTATCTGTGGGAGTAAAAACACGGTCTTCAGAAAAGATTGTGCTACCTGTCGATGCAGATAGAACCACGGTTGTACTTGCCCAAGAACCAGCCCCACCACACATAACTCAGACTCACGCAGATTGTACCCCTACCCAGTTGGACAGAGAACCCGCTACACCCCTTCTAATCCCAACCCCAGCAGATAGTAACCCAGTTCTAGTTGACACAACACCGTCTCCACCACAGAGCACCCAAACACGAGCAGTTAGTAAGGCAACTGCAGTGCCCAAAGCACGAGGACCACCACTCCGAACCCCAAGTCAACGCTTAAAGCAGAAGAAGAATTGTTCTCAGGTCAGGTTCCGTAGCTATGGTTCATACTACTTTGCTCTTGCATCACTGTATTTACTCATACCAACTAATTTCAAATTGAAGGATGCAATTGAAACTCCAATGGCGCAACAGGTATGTTTTAAACCTGTTTCTTTAACGTGTTTGCTGTTGTAACTTGCTCTATGTTGATTTCAGTTTCAATTGAATAAACAGTTATGTTCTCATGCCATGCACATTACAAGTGTTGTTATTGTTGTGTAGTTTCCCACACTTATATTCTGTCTATGCTGCTTTGTCTTAAATAGATATGATTCAAACTGTATCTATCTTGATTTGGCAACATAAACTAGAATGATATAGACCATACAGTGACCATACTACATAGATATATGTTTGTTTCATGCTGTTATCCTGTCCACCTTACTACTGAACTGGTTTACCAAAATGAGTTTCATATGCTACATTGTAAACCTGTGATGTGTTTGTTTGTTTCTCTTTTAGAACGCGGATAAAATATTGGAGAAGAGTACCCCGTTATGCAATGGTAAAGGAAGTAATGCAGATAAGGTTCAAGATAGTGAGACATCCCTGTTGGTCTCCAAGAAAGCTGATAAAAACTATATTGAAGACACTGAGACAACCCCAAAGTCCTGTCTTGATGTAGTGTTCGAGTTACTGGCTACTACTGCTGGCACCAGCTCTTCGAACTCGCTGCCTGAATCAGTTCGGCTTCTTGAGTCTCAACTTCAAGTTGAAAGACATCGATCAGATGTTATGCGACAGGAAGCCGAAGGACTGAGGAAGTCCCTGCAGAATTCAGATGCATACTTTCTGGTGCAACAGCAAGTGCTGGAGGATTTAAGCGCCAAACAAGAGAAAGTTAATAAGCTTGCTAAGCATCTTGCCAGCATTATGGGTACCCAGGATATTGTTTCTTGAGCTCTTCTGAAGTGGTTTCAGTTCTGGACTTGTTTTGCTGCGGCGTTTCTTTGCACTGGTCGCCAACTTTGACAACCAGTGTATATGATATGCTGCTTTGTTCCCTATATTTGCACTGATGGCGAACGTTGATGCCTAGTGGATGTAATATGTGTAATAGCCGTGATAGCCTAGCGTAAGTTGCTTGCTTATTTATTTCCTTGTTGTCTTGTTTATTTGTTTGCTTGTAGTCAGTGCAGTTCTTTTTCTGCGGTTTGCTAGTGGCTGCAATAACCTATTTTTTAAAACTGGGCCACAATAACCATGGGCTACATATTTACTGTAGTTACCATGGGCCTCCTACGGGCCGTAGAAACAATGGTCCTTCTTAGGGTCGTAGAAAGAATGGGCCTTCTATGAGCAGTAGCATCAATGGGCCTTCTACGTGTCGTATGATCGATAGGCCAAATATGGGCCAATAACAGACCGCATTATGGGCTGTAAACGGGCTAGATTTGGAATCGTCCGTTTATGGGCCGACAATAACATGCCGTCGTTAATCGGCCGTATTTGATGATGTTATGAAAACGACCCAACGGAGTAACGGGCCGCAAATGGGCCGATTGTAACCGCGGGCTGAATTTGGCCCACAGGCAAAAAAGGCCAATGACGAGACGTAAGTAACCGAATGCTGGAAATGAGCCCAAGAACAAATGGGCCCTAAGAAGGCTGAAAGATAACACGGGTTGAAAACGGCCCAATGGAATAATGGGCCGTTAATGGTATAAAGGGGTACACTGTTCATTGCGGGCCAGATTCACCACGGGCCATTAATGGGCCAAGAGTTACAAATGGTCTTGTATGCGCCGAAAGACATCATGGGCCATACATGGGACAAAAGTTACAATGGGCTATAATCATATTGGAAGGCCCAGATGAAGCTACTGGGCTTAATTCAAATAGGGCATAACGGGCCGTGAGTTAGCAGGCCGTAAATGGGCTATATACGAACATGCCGTTAACAGGCTTTCCGTGGGCCGGCCCGTTACCTTTTGACCAAGTCAAACGGGCCAGCCTTTTCACTGGAATGGGCCTCTGTTGGGCCGTGCCACGTGTCGACATATCATGGGCGCCTCTTGTCCAATGAATGGATGACATCTGTTGCAACGGTGAGACAACACGTGTTTCCTCCGGCCAATGAGAATTTTACACGTGGAAAATCCTCATTGGTCCGGCCAGTTAGCGGGTTATCGGATCCAAAACCGGACTCGATAGCTTAACAGCATCCCGTTACGGTGGATGCCACGTGTTGGCCACCCTTGATGAAAGAACTTCCATGACGCGTGATTCATTGTCATGGAAGTGGACACTTCCGTGATGATAATTTTGGTAATGTCATGGAACACTTCTACGACAGCACAGATATGACTATCTTGATTCTGTCATAAATTTGTCTTGGATGTACATGCATGACAGGAAACGCGACCTAATGTGACAAACACGTATCATCACATAAGTGTATTGTTTTGTAGTGAGAGGCAATGGTGTTGATGTAGAAGCCCACCGTGATCGAATCCCCCTCCGCCAGGACGCCAGAAAAGGCCCCTAGATGGAATCTCACAGGTACAAAAGGTTTCGGCGGTGGAAAAGTGGTTTCGTGGCTCCCCTGGAAGTTTTCGGGGTATATGAGTATAGATAGGAGGAAGATCTAGGTCAGGAGGTCAACGAGGGGCCACAAGGTTGGGGGGCACGCCCCACCCCCCTGGGCGCGCCCTCTACCCTTGTGGCCGCCTTGTGGCTCTTCTGACTTGCACTCCAAGTCTCCTGGGTGTCTTTTGGTCCAAGAAAAATCATCGCGAAAGTTTTATTCTGTTTGGACTCCGTTTGGTATTCCTATTCTGTGAAACTCTAAAACAAGGAAAAAACAGAAACTCGCACTTGGCTCTAGGTTAATAGGTTAGTCCCAAAAATCATATAAAATAGCATATTAATGCATATAAAACATCAAAAACAGATAATATAATAGCATGGAACAATCAAAAATTATAGATACGTTGGAGACCGCCGGGATGATGAAGATGGCCACCAGTGATGATTCCCCCCTCCGGTAGGGTGACGGAATAGGGCCCCGATTGGTTTTTGGTGGCTACAGAGGCTTGCAGCAGTAGAACTCTCGATCTAGGTTTTGTTCTGGAAGTTTGGGAATATATAAGAGGTGTTGGCATCGACAACAAGTTAGGGGAGTCCACGAGGGGCCCACAAGGTGAGGGGGCGCACCCTAGGGGGGCACCCCCCACCCATGTGGTGGCCTCGGGACTCCTCTGGTGTATCTCCGGTACTCCGTGGGCTTCTTTTGGTCCATAAACAATCATCGTAAAGTTTCGGGTCAATTGGACTCCGTTTGATATTCCTTTCCCGCGAAACTCAAAAACAAGGAAAAAAACAGAAACTGGCACTGGGCTCTAGGTTAATAGGTTAGTCCCAAAAATCTTATAAAATAGCATATAAATGCATATAAAACATCCAAGATAGATAATATAATAGCATGGAACAATCACAAATTATAGATACGTTGGAGACGTATCATTTTCCTGCAAAGAATCTGAAACAAGAGTTGTACAAAAGAACATATTCTCCAACCTTGAACTCGCGCTTTTGGATTCTTTATCATGCCATCTTTTAATTTTTTTAAATAACTTGGCATTTTCATAAGCTTGGGTTCTCCATTCATCTAATGAGCTAATATCAAATAACCTCTTCTCACTAGCAAGTTTGAAATCATAGTTGAGTTCTTTAATTGCCCAATAAGCTTTATGTTCTAACTCAAGAGGCAAATGACAAGTTTTTCCATAAACCATTTTATAAGGAGACATACCCATAGGATTTTTATATTCTGTTCTATAGGTCCAAAGTGCATCATCTAATTTCTTAGAGAAATTCTTCCGGGACCTATTGACAATCTTTTGTAAAATTAATTTTATTTATCTATTGCTAAGTTCAACTTCACCACTGGACTCAGGATGATAGGGTGATGCAATTCTATGTTTAACATCATACTTGGCAAGCATTTTATGAAAGCACCATGAATAAAGTGTGAACCATCATTAGTCATTATATACCTAGGGACTCCAAACCTTGGGATTATAACTTCTTTGAGCATTTTAATAGAGGTGTTGTGATCAACACTACTAGTTGGAATAGCTTCTACCCACTTAGTAACATAATCAACAACAACCAAAATATGAGTATACCCATTAGAGGAAGGAAAAGGTCCCATGTAATCAAATCCCCAAACATCAAATGGTTCAACAACAAGTGAATAATTCATAGGCATTTCTTGATGCTTACCAATATTACCTATTCTTTGACATTCATCAAAAGATAAGACAAACTTACGAGCATCCTTGAAGAGAGTAGGCCAATAAAACCCAAATTGCAATACCTTGTGAGTAGTTCTATCCCCCGCATGATGTCCTCCAGAAGCTTCGGAGTGACATTTCCGTAGGATTTGTTCTTGTTCATGTTGAGGTACACAACGTCTAATAATACCATCTACTCCTTCTTTATAAAGATGTGGGCGATCCCAAAAGTAATGTCTTAAATCATAGAAGAACTTTTTCTTTTTTGGTAAGTAAAGCTAGGGGGTATGTATTTAGCAACAATGTAATTAGCATAGTCAGCATACCAAGGTGTACTATTAGAAACATTTACTGCAGCTAATTGCTCATCTGGAATACTATCATTAATAGGTTGTGGGTCATCAAGAATATTTTCAAGCCTAGACAAGTTATTAGCTATGGGGTTCTCCACTCCTTTTCTATCAGTGATATGCAAATGAAACTTGTAGCAAGAGAACCCACCGAATAAGCCAAGGTTTGGCATCTTTCTTTTCCATAAGATACTTTATTGCAGCATGATCAGTGTGAATAATTACTTTTGAATCTACCATATAGGATCTAAATTTATCACAAGCAAACACCGCTGCTAGAAATTCTTTTTCAGTAGTAGCATAATTTCTTTGTGCACTGTCTAGAGTTTTACTTGCATAGTGAATACCATTCGGTTTCTTATCAACTCTTTGTCCTAGAGCATCACAAACAGTGTAATCACTAGCATCATACATAATTTCAAAAGGCAAGTTCCAATCGGGTGGTTGAACGATACGTGCAGAAATTAAGGCTTTCTTGAGTGTTTCAAAGGCTTCTAAACAATCATCATCAGAAACAAATGGAATATCCTTTTGCAAAAGATTTGTAAGAGGCCTAGAAATTTTAGAAAAGTCTTTGATAAATCTCCTATAGAAACCAGCATGACCAAGGAAACTACGAATACCTTTAGTATCTTTAGGACATGGCATTTTCTCAATTGCATCAACCTTAGCTTTGTCCACCTCAATACCTCTTTCAGAAATTTTATGGCCCAAAACAATAACTTTGTTAACCATAAAGTGGAACTTCTCCAAATTCAAGACAAGATTTGTTTGCTCACATCTCTACAAAACTCGATCGAGATTGCTTAAACAATCATCAAAAGACTTCCCATAAACAGAAGAGTCATGCATGAAAACCTCAACAATCTTTTCACAAAAGTCAGAGAATATAGGACTCATACATCTTTGAAAGGTGGCAGGTGCATTGCATAAACCAAAAGGCACATGTCTATAAGCATAAGTTCCAAAAGGACAAGTAAAAGTGGTCTTTTCTTGATCAGGTTGAGAAACAGGTATTTGTGAAAAACAAGAATATCCATCAAGGAAGAAAAAATGTGTGTTCTTAGATAATCTTTCTAGCATTTGATCAATAAAAGGCAGAAGGTAATGATATTTTCTAGTTGCTTTGTTTAATTTTCTAAAATCAATTGCCATTCTATAGCCTATAACAATTCTTTGTGGAATAAGTTCATTCCTATCATTAGGAACAACATTAATACCTCCTTTCTTAGGGACACATTGAACAAGACTTACCCATCTATTATCAACTATAGGATAGATTATACCTGCTTCTAGAAGTTTTAATATTTCCGTTCTTACCACTTCTTTTATCTTCGGATTTAACCGATGTTGGTGATTAATAACGGGTTTAGCATCAGGTTCCATATTAATCTTGTGCTGACACAGAGTGGGACTGACGCCCTTAAGATCATCAAGAGTATATCCAATAGCAGCTTGGTGCTTCCTTAGAACTTTCAATAATCTTTCTTCTTCATGTTCTGAAAGGTTAGCACTAATAATAGCAGGATAAATCTTTTTCTCATCGAGATAAGCATATTTCAAAGTGTTTGGAAATTGTTTTAATTCAAACACGGGATCACCTTTAGGTGGAGGAGGACCTCCTAGAGTTTCAATAGGCAAATTGTGCTTAAGAAGAGGTTGTTGTTCGAACAAGATGCTATCTATTTCATTTCTTTCGTGCATATGCAAATCATTCTCATAGTCTAACAAATATTGTTCTAAAGGATCAGTAGGAGGTACAACAATAGAAGCAAGACCAATAATTTCATCCTTACTAGGCAAATCTTTTTATGAGGTTTTCTACTAAACTTGGAAAAATTAAACTCATGAGACTCATCTCCAAAGCTAGCACCGACAGTTTGTTTATCACAATCTATTTTAGCATTAACGGTGTTGAAGAAAGGTCTACAAAAGATAATGGGACAAAAGTCATCCTGTGGGGGACCAAGAACAAGAAAATCAGTAGGGTATTTTATTTTCCCACACAAGACTTAAACATCTCTAACAATCCCAAGTGGCGTAATGGTGTCTCTATTAGCAAGTTTGATAGTAACATCTATGTCTTCTATTTCAGCGCGTGCTATGTCATTCATAATTTCTTGCTGTGAGGTAAAAGGAATAGCACTCACGCTAGCACCTATGTCACATAAACCATGATAACAGCAATCTCCTATTTTAGCTGAGCCAACGGGCATGCCAACAACGGGTCTATGTTTATCTTTCCCACTGGCTTTGGCAATTCTAGCAGCTTCACCAACAAAGTAAATAGCATGCCCATCAATATTGTCGACCAAGAGATCTTTAACCATAGAAACACTAGGTTCTACCTTGATTTGTTCAACTGGTTTAGGTGCTCTAATATTACTTTTATTGACCAAAGTTGAAACTTTAGCATGCTCCTTTATCCTAACAGGGAAAGGTGGTTTTTCAATATAAGCAGTAGGAACAACTTGATCAACATTATAGATAATAGTTCCATCTTTAGCTACTACCGGTTCTTTAATTTCTTCTTTAATAGGTGGGTGATATTTGAACCACTTATCTTCAGGGAGATCAACATGAGTAGCAGAAGATTCACAAAAGGAGGCTACTATCTCAGAGTCAAGTCCATATTTAGTGCTAAACTTTTGAAAAACATCGGTATTCGTAAAAGTTTAACACAATCATACTTAAGCTTAATACCTGACTCTTTACCTTCGTCGAGTTCCCAATCTTTAGAGTTGCATTTAATTCTTACTAAAATATCCCACCGTGTAGTGACCCGATCCCAATGGACCGTAGTCTATGTGCTTAAGTGTCATCACTGGATCGGTATTGCTGACACACACAGTACTTGAGGATTTATAGCAGAGTTCAATCACACATTTATTACATACAGTGTCTCAAAAGAGTACTTATTAAAATACTATGGCTTAAGGCCATCTAAGTAAGATAACTGCAGAAGCATCGAAGATAAATGAGTCCATCCAACTCCACGGCAAAACTGAGTGCACGACAACGACCTATCCACCTTAATCTTCGTCTGGAAATTCTGCAACATGATACATTGCAGCCATGTAGGTCAGCACATCGAATATGTTGGCAAGGTAACACTATAGAGCAATGAAAAAAATAACAACTATCACTACATGCATATATGGCTGGTGGAGGCTCTAGGTTTAACATTTTGCATAAATCCAATTTTTTCCTACAACAAAAGGAATATATTTTATTTAACTACCAAATTTATGTCATTAATGAGAAGGTACCCCCAACTCAAATCCAAAAGAATCTTATTAACCCAACAAACTTATTAAGTAAATGTTGAGATCAACCAAATAATTCAAATACTAGATACTCAAGATGTCCATAACCGAGGACATGGCTAATCATGATTACTTTGTGCACTTTTCCCCACAAGAATCGATCATCTCCGTTGGATTTCTCGCACTTCATGATGTTTGAGAAACGGATGATCGAGACATAGTCTTTCGAAGAGGTCCCATTAACTGATAGATAGGCCGGTACACCTAAAATTCCCCTACATCTGCTAGCCCATCATGGAAAGGTTTCCCACAACTTACTTAACTATGCCAGAGCCCATAATGGCATGTGGCTGCACACGGAAGTTTCTAGAAGGAATAATCTAATGATCCCTTTGAGCCTGGGTGGCATTCCATAGGATGATCACACAGGTACCCCGAGATCTCCTAGGCCAACACTGGATTCCCCAGGTGCCCACAACCAATCCACCTAGATGTGTATTAAAGTAGCCACCTTCAGTTTTCCTTAGTTAATATCTCTCACAACTTGCATGATTTTCACATACCAATCCCCGTCTACGAGCATGGCTAAGCAATATGAGCACAACGTATATTCCCGGGGTGATCAAGGGTATTAGGTTCCTACCTAATCAACTACATAGCAATAACAGCATGTTCTCAATCCTACCCATGCAATCTTTGAGGGTAAAACTAATGCATAAAAATGAGTATGAAAAGTATGATCAAAGTGTGAACTTGCCTTGTCGACGATCGGAAAACCCTAGAGATTCATAGTAGCAAGCCTCGCACTCCGGAAACTCTATCGTAAACAAACAATAGCATACATAAGCACTCAAGCACAAGATGCAAAGGTAAAACTAGAGAAAAAGATCTAAACAGAAAGTTCAAGTGAAGAGCTTCTATTTGCAAACAGAATCAGTCGAATCGGAGCTACGAAACTCAAACTACAATCAAAAGAAGTTCAAATTCAAATCTGCTTGAAACCAAACTTTAAATTTTCAACATCATGTTCAAGTTGATTATCTGGACAGAGGGAAACAAGACGAAGAATTTGGCGTTGGTTTCATTGGGTTTGGATAAATTGGCAAAAAGTTGTGAGGATTTAAAGATTAGGGACTAATCTGTAAGAAAACTAGTCGTGGATAGGTCCCTGGCCGAAAATTAAATTAAAAAGAAAAACCTAACAAACGAAAGCGTTCACTAACAGATGTAAACGAACGAACGTTCGCTAATTAAACTAACCTAATAAAATTAACCGATCTAAAAAGAAAAACTGAAACCTAAAAAAACGGGGTGGGTTTTTTCGGTGGTTGTACCAGTTCGTGAGGAAAAACCGGCGGCGACGCGATTCGGGCTTCGGCAGCGGATTGGGCGGCGGCGGCGGGACTCCGGGGCGGTGCAGGGCGGCGAGGCGGGCAGCGAGGCGAGGCGGCGGCGCGAGCGGTATCGGCCGGAGGCGACGGCTGATGAGGAGGACGGGGTGGCGGGGCGGCGGCTTATAAGGAAGGGGGCGGCGTCCGACTTGGGGAGGGGGTCGGGGCACGTGGCGGCGGCTCAGACTCCGGCGAGTCTGGCTCCCGCACGACAAGGAAGGCGGCGGCCGCTTGGACTGGCTGGGCCTTCGGCCCAGTTCGGTCCGAAACTTTAAAAAAAATTCGCCACGAAGAAAAAATCCAATTAAAATAATAAATAAAATGACTAAAATTCCAGAAATAATTTTCACCGTCCTCTCCTAATATTTAGGACAAAGTGAACATTTTTCTGGGCTAAATGCAATTTTTTAAAATGCATATTTTTCCCTAATTTAATAAAATTCAACCAAATAAAATTGCAAATAAAATTCAAATAAAATATATTTTATTCAAAATTAATTTTTCACATTTCCTAGCTGTTTTGAAGAAGTCATATTATCTTCTCTCACTTATTGAAATTGAAATAGTTGGAAAAATAATTTGAATAATACCACTTTGATCCAATTACCAATTTTGAAAAATTCAAAAATGGTTTTTTGTGAAAACCTCCAACTCTCTCGAGTGGTCCTTGAGTTGCTTAAGGTTTCTAGGATCAAAATTCCAAATAAAACAAAATTAAAAATGCCCAAATCATGAATGCATATGATGACCTAATGATTAACATCCAAATTAAAAATTGGGATGTTACAAACCTACCCCCTTTAAGATGAATCTCGCCCTCGAGATTCAGGTTGGCTAGCAAAAAGGTGTGGGTGGTCCTTCCGGAGGTCTTCTTCTTGCTCCTGGGTGGCTTCCTCCTCGGTATGGTGGCTCCACTGAACTTTGCAAAACTTGATAACCTTGCCGCGTGTGACTCGGTTGGCGAACTCTAAAATCTTGATGGGTTTCTCCTCACAAGTCAGGTCACTCTCCAACTGAATTGCTTCTAGGGGCACTGTATCTCTCAGAGGAAAATCGTCCATCTCTACATTGCACTTCAACTGGGAAACGTGAAACACATCATGAACTCCTGATAAACCTTTGGGTAACTCCAACTTGTAGGCTACTTCACCCATACGCTCCAAAACTCGATATGGTCCTACAAATCGTGGTGCTAAATTTCCTTTGACTCCAACTATGTTAACTCCTCGAGGTGGTGACAGCCGAAGATATGGTCTGTCCCCGACTTCGTATGTTACCTCCTTGTGTTTACTATCGGCATAACTCTTCTGCCTGGACTGAGCTACCTTGAGTCTAGCATGAATCAACTTGACCTTCTCTTCAGACTCTCTGATTAAATCTGGTCCGAACAATTTCCGATCTCCAACTTCATCCGACATCAATGGTGTCCTGCACCTCCTTCCATACAAAGCTTCGAAAGGGGCCATCTTCAAACTAGCCTAGTAGCTGTTGTTATACGAGAACTCTGCGTAAGGCAAATTATCATACCAAGTAGACATATAGTCTAGCACACAAGATCTCAAGATGTCCTCCAGAATCTAATTGACTCTCTCGGTCTGTCCATCTGTCTGTAGATGAAAGGTTGTACTAAACTCTAACATGGTTCCCAAAGTCTGGTGTAACTGATTCCAAAACTTTGACGTAAACTGTGTTCCTCTATCTGATACGATGGTCCTCGGAACTCCATGCAGACATACGATCCTGGTCATATAGATCTTGGCCAACTTCACGCTCGTATAAGTGGTTTTCATGGGGATAAAGTGGGCCACTTTGGTCAAGCAATCAACTACAACCCAAATGGAATCATATCCTGAACGTATCCTGATCTCTGGAT
Source organism: Triticum aestivum (assembly GCF_018294505.1). Taxonomy (NCBI): domain Eukaryota; kingdom Viridiplantae; phylum Streptophyta; class Magnoliopsida; order Poales; family Poaceae; genus Triticum; species Triticum aestivum. The sequence goes on from NC_057800.1 coordinate 257,219,266, forward strand.
CATTGGGCATATAAATACGATCCTCAAACCATAAAATTTCGCGTTCATCCTCATGAAAACCTTTGGCCTTTCCTTTATTCATCTACTCCTTTATCTCTGCAATCTCTTTATCAGTCTTCTAGGCTTCTCGAATCTTTCCCAACAACGTGGACTGAACTTCCAACGCTGCAACAAAACCACTCGGAACTATCTGCAAGCAAAGTTCTCTGAGATTGTCGGCTAACTCCTGAGGTAATCCTCCGGTTACGAGAGTATTGACATAACTCTTGCGACTCAAAGCGTCTGCTACTACATTGGCCTTTCCTGGATGATAATGCAGCTTCATGTCATAATCCTTTATGACCTCCAGCCATCTCCTCTGCCTAAGATTCAACTCCTTCTGGGTGAAGATGTACTTCAAACTCTTATGATCCGTGTATACATCACAACGGTTTCCAATGAGAAAATGTCTCCAGGTCTTGAGCGCATGCACTACGGCCGCTAACTCCAAATCATGCGTGGCATAATTCAACTCATGAGGTCGAAGCTGATCTGAGGCACATGAAACCACTCTTCTGTCTTGCATAAGTACGCCTCCAAGTCCCTGGCGAGAAGCGTCACAATATACATGGAAATCCTTGCGTATATCCAGAAGAATTAGCACTGAGGCTGTAACTAAACGTTTCTTCAACTCCTGAAAACTGACCTCACATTCCTTGGTCTATTTAAACTTGGTGTTCTTCTTCAATAACTTTGTCATGGGTTTGGCAATCTTGGAAAAATTCTCAATGAATCTCAAATAATATCCTGCGAGTCCAAGGAAATTGCGTATCTCTCCAACTGAGGTGGGTGCCAACCACTCAATGACAGACTGAACCTTGGAAGGGTCTACTGCTATACCTTCTCCAGATATAATATGGCCAAGAAATCCTACTTCCTTCAACCGAAACTCACATTTGCTGAACTTGGCACATAACTGATGTTCCTTGAGCTTCTTGAGAACCAAGCGCACATGTTCCTTGTGCTCTTCTTCATTCTTCGAGTACACCAATATATCATCAATGAACACCACCACAATTATCCAAGAACTCCATGAACACCTTATTCATCATACTCATAAAGTAGGCAGGGGCGTTAGTCAAACCAAAAGACATGACCGTGTACTCATATAGCCCATACCTTGTGGTAAAAGTTGTCTTAGGTATATCTTGTTCTTGGATCTTCAACTGGTGATATCCTGATCGTAGATCGATCTTGGAGAATACTTTAGCTCCATGCAGCTGGTCAAACAAATTATTGATCATTGGTACTGGGTATTTGGTCTTGATCATCACCTCATTCAGTGCACGACAATCAACAACCATTCTCAAAGATCCATCCTTCTTCACAACTAGGAGCACTGGGGCTCCCCACGGTAATGAACTTGGTCGAATATAACCTTTATCCAATAACTCATTAATCTGCTTCTTAATTTCCTCTAGATCATTTGTGGGCATCTGATACAATCTCTTCGATATTGGTCCGGTGCCTGGCAACAACTCGATCAAAAACTCTATGTCTCGATCTAGTGGCATGCCTGGTAATTCCTCCAGGAATACATCTGGATAATCCATCACAACATGCACTTCCTCCTGTACAACTCTTGAGAGTGAATTTACTTGAGTCCTCCTCTGCGCATGCCTAGACATATACTTGATCCTTTTCCCTTCTGGGGTGGTGAGAAGAATTGACTTACTAGCACAATCGATATTTCCTCCATACATCAATAGCCAATCCATGCCTAGTATCACATCCAATCCTTGTGATTCTAGAATAATGAGGTCAGAGGGGAAAACATGCCTACCTATGGTCAATGGCAACTGAAAACATCCTCAGCTAGCCATATACTCCGCTCCTAGTGAGCTTACTAACATAGGTGTCTTAAGGTCTACGGTGGCAACTTAAACTTATACACAAATCCCCTTGATATGTATGAATGCGATGCACCGGTGTGAAAAAGGACAATAGTTGTAAATGACTTAATCAAAAACTTACCAATAACTGTGTCAGGATGCTCTTCAACTTCCTTCACGTTGACGTGATTCTCCTGTCCTCTAGTGAAAGGATTTGGTTTCTTTCTAGAGCTTCCATTTCCATTACTATTCTTTGCCTGAGAACAATCATTGGCGTAGTGTCCAGTCTTCCCGCACTTGAAACAAGTAACGTGACTCAGATCCATCTTGGCGGGTGTCACGGGGTTGGAACGGCTCTGGCTGTTGTTTCCTCCATCCCATTTCTATTCTTAGGGCCATTGTGGTTATGTGAACCTCCTCCATTGTGGGAATGGCCTCCATGATTATGATGGGTGCGTCCTCCCGAGTATGGGGTAAAACATGGCTTCTGCTGAGCTCCAGAGTTGTACTTCCCCTGTCCATACTTCCGCTTGCGGCTCTCTATATGCTGCTGCTTGCCTTCAATCATGAGGGCCCTGTCTACCAGCTCCTGATAGTTGGTGAATGTTGCCACCATCAACTGCATACTCAGCTCATCATTCAGCCTCTCAAGAAACTTCTCCTGCTTCACGGCATCTGTAGCCACATCATCTGGGGCGTAGCATGCTAACTTGCTGAACTCATCCACGTACTGCGCCATAGTATGATTCCCCTAGCGTAAGTTGCGGAACTCACGCTTCTTCATACTCATGACTCTGGCTGAAACATGTGCGGTGCAGAAAGCTTGTTGAAACTAATCCCAAGTAACATTGGCCACGGGGAAAGTGGTGGTGTAGTTCTCCCACCATGAGGTTGCGGGTCCATCCAGTTGATGTGCGGCAAAGCGCACCTTCTCAGCATTTGTGCAACCTGTGGTGGTCAGCTCCCTTCCAATCTTGTGGAGCCAGTCATCAGGAACAATCGGCTCTGTGCTGCTAGAGAACAGCGACAGATTCAACCTAAGAAAGTGGGCTAAGTTGTCAACTTGGGGTGGTGGCGGTGGGTTGTTGTTGTTGTTATTGCCTTGGTTCTGGACTAGCAACTGCATCAAGGCATTCTGATGTTGGGTCAACTGGGTGAGCTTCGGTGGGAAAGCGAATGCGGGGTCACGTCTCGGAGCCATCTGATAGGTTTAGAGGGGTGAGAATAGAATAGAGTAAGGTCTAAAGAGGGATTTCACTACCCATATGCACATGAGACAAACACATTCAATCCACACCACTCAATATCAAACAAGGTCATACAATCAATCTAAGCTACTGTTACACAATCTCGCGGACGATTACTATATACATAGAAGAACTCTAATGGTAATATGGTGGTCGACTAGAAATTTCGATCGGTGGAAGACTCCATAATAGCTGCTCTAGCTTCGTCTTCATAATCATCATCGTTATCGGGGTCAGAGTCTGTGTCGTCTAGTATGATGTAGTCTTCTGAGCGAATGTCCACTCCATGTTCAAGATCCCCCATGAATATTCCTAGTTTCCTCTTCAGGTCTTCATTCTTCTCCAATAGTACCACATTTCCTCTTCATATCCATTGCGGGTAGCCTTGAGTTCCTCTTCTAGCTCCATGTTCTTGTTGGAAATATGCCCTAGAGGCAATAATAAATTAATTATTATTATATTTCCTTGTTCATGATAATTGTTTATTATCCATGCTAGAATTGTATTGATAGGAAACTCAGATACATGTGTGGATACATAGACAACACCATGTCCCTAGTGAGCCTCTAGTTGACTAGCTCGTTGATCAATAGATGGTTATGGTTTCCTGACCATGGACATTGGATGTCATTGATGACGGGATCACATCATTAGGAGAATGATGTGATGGACAAGACCCAATCCTAAGCCTAGCACATAGATCATGTAGTTCGTTTGCTAAAGCTTTTCTAATGTCAAGTATCATTTCCTCAGACCATGAGATTGTGCAACTCCCGGATACCGTAGGAATACTTTGGGTGTGCCAAACGTCACAACGTAACTGGGTGGCTATAAAGGTGCACTACGGGTATCTCCGAAAGCGTCTGTTGGGTTGGCACGAATCGAGACAGGGATTTGTCACTCCGTGTGACGGAGAGGTATCTCTGGGCCCACTCGGTAGGACATCATCATAATGTGCACAATGTGATCAAGGATTTGATCACGGGATGATGTGTTACGGAACGAGTAAAGAGACTTGCCAGTAACGAGATTGAACAAGGTATCGGAATACCGACGATCGAATCTCGGGCAAGTATCGTACCGCTAGACAAAGGGAATTGTATATGGGATTGATCGAATCCTCGACATCGTGGTTCATCCAATGAGATCATCGTGGAACATGTGGGAACCAACATGGGTATCCAGATCCCGCTGTTGGTTATTGACCGGAGAACGTCTCGGTCATGTCTGCATGGTTCCCGAACCCGTAGGGTCTACACACTTAAGGTTCGATGACGCTAGGGTTATAAGGAATAGATATACGTGGCTACCGAATGTTTTTCGGAGTCCCAGATGAGATCCCGGACGTCACGAGGAGTTCCGGAATAGTCCGGAGGTAAAGATTTATATATGGAAGTCCTGTTTTGGTCACCGAAAAAGTTTTGGGTTTTATCGGTAACGTACCGGGACCACCGGGAGGGTCCTGGGGGTCCACCAAGTGGGGCCACCAGCCCCGGAGGCTTGCATGGGCCAAGAGTGGGAAAGGGCCAGCCCCTAAGTGGGCTGGTGCGCCTCCCACAAGGCCCAAGGCGCAGCTAGGAGGAGAAAGGGGAAACCCTAGGCACAGATGGGCCTAAGGCCCACCCTAGGGCGCGCCCCCTCTCCCCCTCTTGGCCGCCCCCCTCCATCTAGGGCTGCCACCCCTCTAGGGGTGGGAACCCTAGAGGGGGCGCACCCTCCTCCCCTCCTCCTATAAATAGTTGAGGTTTGGGGCTGCCCAATACATGACGATTGGATCTCTCCCTGGCGCAGCCCTACCTCTCTCCTCCTCGTCTCTTGCGGTGCTTGGCGAAGCCCTGCTGGAGTACCACGCTCCTCCACCATCACCAAGCCGTTGTGCTGATGCTGGATGGAGTCTTCCTCAACCTCTCCCTCTCTCCTTGCTGGATCAAGGCATGGGAGACGTCACCGGGCTGTACGTGTGTTGAACGCGGAGGTGCCGTCCGTTCGGCACTAGGATCTCCGGTGATTTTGATCACGACGAGTGCGACTCCTTCAACCCCGTTCTCTTGAACGCTTCCGCATAGAGATCTACAAGGGTATGTAGATGCACTCTCCTTCCCCTCATTGCTGGTTTCTCCATAGATGGATCTTGGTGACACGTAGGAAAATTTTGAATTTCTGCTACGTTCCCCAATAGTTCTGTGTCATCACCTTCTTCGTGTCTATCATGTTGGCGCACATCTGGTTCTCATAACGACGAATGTGCTGATTCCACTCTTGTATGTAGGATACAATAGATTCATCCTTCCTGGTGCGAATCATCTCCCATTGCTCATCTCAGCGTCCACATATCTAGTAGGTGGTGTCTTTAAGATCCTTGTTGTACACCTCTCCTATGCGTCCAATGGCAATGTGGCGGCCATGCTCTTTCCTAAACTCCAGGTTGGTGCATCAAAGGAAAACTCGATGGGCTCAGTAATTGGTGCAAAAGTCCTTCCTAGAACACGAACTTGAATCGTCTAGCGCTCCTCTTTTGGGAAAGTGGCGGTGAAGGTTCCAGTGAAGCTTGGTATGCTAATGTTCAGGTACCGAGTGACTTCCTTCAAGTGTCGTCCGAAAGGGGTGTCGTTATCCGGTTGAGTGAACTTGTTCCTTGGGTCCGCCATCTATAGAGTACAAATGGAGGAGAGTTAGAAATGAGTAGAGAAGAGTATCCTGTGGCTTTTCCTAGTGGTCGCGTCCTACAGTCAGCGTGTGCTCTCATACCATCTTGTAGCGGCCCGATCCCAATGGACCGTAGTCTCTGTGCTTAAGTGTCATCCCTGGATCGGTATTGCTGACACACACAGTACTCGAGGATTTATAGCAAAGTTCAATCACACACTTATCACATCTAGTGTCTGAAAAAGAGTACTTATTACAATAATATGGCTGAACGCCATCTAAGTAAGATAACTACGGAAGCATCGAAGATAAATGAGTCCATCCAACTCCACGACAAAACTGAGTGCACGACAACGACCTATCGCACCTTACTCTCTGTCTGAAAATTTTGCAACATGATATGTTGCAGCCGTGTAGGTCAGCACATGGAATATGCTGGCAAGGTAACACTATAGAGCAATGAACAAAATAACAACTATCACTACATGCATATATGGCTAGTGGAGGCTCTAGGTTTAACATTTTGCATAAAGCCAATTTTTTTCCAACAACAAAAGGAATAGATTTTATATAACTACCAAATTTATGTCATTAACGAGAAGGTATCCCCAACTCAAACACAAAAGAATATTATTAACCCAACAAACTTATTAAGTAAATGTTTAGATCAACCAAATAATTCAAATACTAGATACTCAAGATGTCCATAACCGGGGACATGGCTAATCATGATTAGTTTGTACACTCTGCAGTGGTTTGCACACTTTTCCCCACAAGACTCGATCTCCTCCGTTGGATTTCTCACACTTTATGATGTTTGAGAAACGGATGATCGAGACATAGTCTTTCCTAAGAGGTCCCCTTAACCGATAGATAGGACGGTACACCTACAATTCCCTTACATCTGCTAGCCCATCATGGAAAGGGTTCCCACAACTTACTTAATAGCCACCGAAAACCAATTAGACCCGTCCGGCACCCTGCCGGAGGGGGGAATCATCTCCAGTGGCCATCTTCATCATCTCGGCGTCCACCACGATGAGGAGGGAGTAGTCCGCCCTCAGGACTGAGGGTTTGTACCAGCAGCTATGTGTTTAATCTCTCTCTCTCTCTCTCTCTCTCTCGTGATCTATATCATGGGCTTTGTTAATATAGTCGGATGATACGATGTTTCTCCCCTCTATACTCTTGTTGTGATGAATTGAACCTTTACCCTTTGAAGTTTTGTCATGTCGGATTGAATGTTCAGATTTTAGAATACATGATGTATGTCTTGCGGTATGAATACTTGAGGTGACAATGGGGTATCATATTGATTCACTTGATATACATTATGGCACTCAACTTGCGGATTCCCGCGGTGATATTGGGGTAATATATGCATAGGGGTTGATGCACGTTTTTATTATCTTTTCTTCGATAGAAACTTTGGGGTCTCTTTGTAGTTCTTTGTGTGGATTGAGTATTATGAATATGAATATACTTTGGTGTCATTCTAGTATGAACTCTAGGATAGATCGAACGGAAAAAATAGCTTTGCATTATTTTAGTACAAACTCTTGAATAGATCGAGCGGAAAGAATAGCTTTGAGGTGGTCTCGTACCCTCCAAACAATTTTTATCTTTTGTTCTCTGCTAATAGGAACTCGGGAGTGATTCTTTGTTACACTTTGAGGGATAATTATATGATCCAGCTATGTTAGCACTATTGAGAGATTGCACTATCGAAAGTACGGACCCTAGGCCTTGTTTTTAAGCATTGCAATACCATTTTTGTGCCCGTTTACTATTTTCTACCTTGCTGTTTTTATTTATTCAATTATAAAAATATATTTCTACCATCCATATTACACTTTCATCACCATCTCTTCGCCAAACTAGTGCACCTATACAATTTTCCATTGTATTGGGTCTGTTGGGGACACATGGTATTTCTTGTATTTGGTTGCAGGGTCATTTGAGAGAGACCATCTTCATCCTACACCTCTCACGGATTGATAAACCTTAGGTCATCCAGTTGACGGAAAATTGCTACTGTCCTACAAAACTCTGCGCTCATAGGCACAACACGTGCCTACAAGAATAAAGTTGCATAGTAGACATCAAGCTCTTGTGTTCAATCTTTGTACCGGAACTATAGATTGATACTTGTGGGTGATTAGTAGTGTTGATTACATCTTGTAGTTGATTACTATATGGTTTATTTGGTGGAAGATTATATGTTCAGATCCAATATGCTATTTAATACCCCTCTAATCTTGTGCATGATTATAATTTGTGAGTAGTTATTTTTGTTACTGAGGTCACGGGAGAAATCTTATTGCCATTAATCATGTGAATTTTATATGTGTTCGATATAATGATGGTATGTATGTTGTGATTCCCTTAGTGGTGTCATGTGGACGTCGACTACATGACACTTCACCATATTTGGGGCTAAGGTAACGCATTGTGGAATACTTATTAGATGACGGGTTGCGAGAGTGACAAAAGCTTAACCCCTAGTTTATACGCTATTCCATAAGGGGCCGATTGGATCCAAAAGTTTAATGTTATGGTTAGAATTTATTCTTAATACTTTTATCGTAGTTGCGGATGCTTGCGAGGGGGTTATTCATAATTATGAGGTTTATTCAAGTAAGAACAACACCTAAGCACCGATCCACCCAGATATCAAATTATCAAAGTAGCGAACACAAACCAAACCAACATGATGAAAGTGACTAGATGAAATTCCCATGTACCCTCAAGAACACTTTGCTTATCATAAGAGACCATTTTGGCCTGTCCTTTGCCTCAAAAGGATTGGGCTACTTTGCTGCACTTTTGTTACTATTATCGTTACTTGGTCGTTACAAATTATCTTACTATCGAACTACTCGCTAGTTACAATTTCAGTGCTTGCAGACATTACCTTGCCGAAAACCACTTGTCATTTCCTTCTGCTCCTCATTGGGTTCGACACTATTATTTATCAAAAGGACTATGATTGATCCCCTATAATTGTGGGTCATCAGGTAGACACATTCTCCCCCTTGTTGCTATGCATCTCCATGGATAGATCATTGCATGTGCGTAGAATTTTTTGTTTTCCATGCTACATGTCCCAACAGTGGCATCCAAGCTAGGTCTATGCATAGATGATATGCACGAGTAGAACACAAAGAGTTGTGGGCGGTGATAGTCATACTCCTTACCACCAAAGTCTTATTTTTATTCGGTGGTATTGTGCGATGAAGCGGCCCGGACCATCCTTGTATGTCCACACACATGAGACCGGTTCCACTGACTAACATGCAACTAGTTTTGCATAAAGGTGGCTGGCGGGTGTCTGTTTCTCCTACTTTAGTTGAATCGAATTTGACTGTGGCTGGTCCTTGAAGAAGGTTAAAACAGCAAACTTGATGAATCATCGTTGTGGTTTTATGCATAGGTAAGAACAATTCTTGGTAGAAGCCCGTAGCAGCCACGTAAAACTTGCAACAACAAAGTAGAGGACGTCTAACTTGTTTTTGCAGGGCGTGTTGTGATGTGATATGGTTAAGACATAATGTGATATATGTTGATGTATGAGATGATCATGTTTTGTAATATCGACAATGATACGTCTCCAACGAATCTACTCCCTCCCGTCCCAAAATACTTGTCTTTGATTTATCTAGATACAGATGTATCTAACACTAAAATGTGACTTGATACATATGTATCTAGAAAAATCTAAGACAAGAATTTTGGGACGGAGGGAGTATAATTTTTTATTGTTCCATGTTGTTATATTATCATTCTTGGATGTTTTATAATCATTTTATATTCATTTATATCATTTTTTAGTACTAACCTATTGACATAGTGCCTAGTGCCAGTTGCTGTTTTCTACATGTTTTTTACATCATAGGAAATCAATACCAAACGAAGTCCAAACGCAGCAAAACTTTTTGTGGTTTTATTGGACCAGAAGACATCCAGTGGGCCAAAGATGTACCGAAGAGGGAGCCTCAGGTGAGCACAAGATACCAGGGTGCGCCTGGAGGCCCAGGCACGACCTGGTGGGTTGTGCCACCTCAGTGGCCTCCTGAACCAACTCTTTGCTCTATAAATACTGTACCCCAATATTCCAGAAACCCTAGGGGAGTCGACGAAAATTAATTCCAGCCGCCGCAAGTTTCAGAACCACCAGATACAATCTAGACACCATCACGGAACGGTTCATCATGTCCATTGGTGCCTCTCCGATGATGTGTGAGTAGTCTTTTGTAGACCTTTTGGTCCGTAGTTAGTAGCTAGATGGCTTCCTCTCTTTTTTTTGATTCTCAATACAATGGTCTCTTGGAGATCCATATGATGTAACTCTTTTTGTGGTGTGTTTGTTGGGATCCAATTAACTTCGAGTTTATGATCAGATCTATCTTTTTATCCATGGAAGTTATTTGAGTCTCCTTTGATCTCTTATATGCATGATTGCTTATAGCCTCGTATTTCTTCGTAGATATTTCGGTTTTGTTTGGCCAGCTTGATCTATTTATCTTGCAATGGGAAGAGGTGCTTTGTGATGGGTTTGATCTTACGGTGCTTGATCCCAGTGACAGAAGGGGAACCGACACGTATGTATCGTTGCCATTAAGGATAACGAGATGTGGTCTATTTCTACATAAATAGATCTTGTCTACATGTTGTCATCGTTCTTATTGCATTACTCCATTTCTCCATGAACATAATACACTAAATGCATGTTGGATAGTGGTCGATGTGTGGAGTAATAGTAGTAGATGCAGGCAGGCGTTGTTCTACTAATCTTGGATGTGATGCCTATATAATGATCATTTCCTAGATGTCATCATGATTATTTGAAGTTCTATCAATTTCCAATGGTAATTCGTTTACCCACCGTTTGCTATTTTTTTCGAGAGAAGCCACTAGTGAAACCTACGGCCCCCGGGTCTCTCCTTTATTATATTTGCCTTCGCGATCTATTCTTATTTGCTTTTATTTTGCGTAGTCACAATGACTCAAGAGAACACAAAGTTGTCTGATTTCTCCAATACCAACAACAATTATTTTATTAGCACTCCGATTGCTCCTCCCACGACTAGTGTGGAGTCTTGTGATATTAATACCGCTTTGCTGAATCTTGTTATGAAAAATCAATTTTCTGGTACTCCTAATGAGGACGTCGCGCCCCATCTTAACACATTTGTGGAATTACGCGATATACAAAAGAAAAAAAGATGTGGACAATGATGTTGTCAAGTTGAAATTACTTCCGTTTTCTTTGCGATATCGTGCACAATTTTTGTTTTCTTCTTTGCCTCGCAATGGTATCGATTCTTGGGATAAGTGCAAGGATGCTTTTATTACTATGTATTTTCCGACCGTGAAAATTATTTCCCTTAGAACCCAGATCATGAATTTCAAACAACTTGAACATGATCATGTTGCACAATCTTGGGAAATGATGAAATTGATGCTAAGGAATTGCCCAACTCATGGGATAAATCTTTGGATGATCGTACAAATTTTTAATGCGGGGTTGAATTTTGTTTCTCATAATCTTTTAGATTCCACCGTGGGTGGTACTTTTATGGAAATTACTTTGGGTGAAGCCACCAAATTTATTGATAATATCGTGGCAAATTATTCACAATGGCATATCAAAAGAGCTCCTACTAGTAAAAAAGTTAATTCGATTGAAGAAATTTCTTCTTTGAGTGAGAAAGTTGATGCTCTTATGAAATTGGTTGCTAATAAAAGTGCTCTTATTGATTTTAATGATGTGCCTTTGTCTACTTTGATTGAGAAAACCAGTGATGCGATAGATGTGAATTTTGTCTCGTGAAACAATTTCAATAACAATGCTTATACAGGTAATTTTAATCCTAGGCCTTTTCCTAGTAATTCCTCTAATAATTATGGTAATTCCTATGGTAATCCTTCTTATAATAATAATAATAATAATAGTAACACCTCTGATCTTGAGCATAATATTAAAGAATTTATCAATACTCAAAAAGTTTCCAATGCTACAATAGAAGAAAAGTTGAGTAAGATTGATGATTTGTCTAGAAGTGTTGATAGAATTTCTCATGATATGGAAAATATCAAGATGAAATTTTTTTCCTACGGTTGAGGAATCACTTAAAGCTCTTTATGTTTCTATGGATGGAAGTAAAAAAAAACCGCTATGCATACATCTAGAAGAGAATTTTTAGAAAAAGCGTTTTCTAGTGATTGCTTTCATAAAAATGATGAAGATAAAATGTTTGGTGTTTCTTCTATCGTTTCCTTGTTTAGTAAAATTAAAATTGATGATAAAGGGACTGGAGAAGAGTCAACTTTAGCTATAAGGATTCCCGATAATTCGGAGGGTGAAAATCTTGTTTAGAAAACTGATAAAAGTGGGTTTGAAGAGGTCAAAACTTTAACTAGTGATGTTCCCACCCTTTTGGATTACAAAGACTTTAATTATGATAGTTGATCTTTCATTGATTGCATTACTTTGTTGCAATCCATGATAAATTCACCCCATGCTTATGAACAAAATAAAGCTTTTACTAAACATATTGTTGATGCTACAATAAATGCTTTGGAAGAAAAGTTGGAATTAGAAGTTTCAATTCCTAGAAAATTACACGAAGAGTGGGAACCAACTATCAAAGTCAAAATGAAAAATTATGAGTGATTTTCTTTATGTGACTTGGGTGCTTGTGTTTCTACTATTCCGAAATCTCTATGTGATGTGATTGGTCTTACCGATATTGAAGAATGTTCTTTAAATTTGCACTTGGCGGATTCTACTATTAAAAAGCCTATGGGAAGAATTAATGATGTTCTTATTCTTGCAAATAGGAATTATGTGCCCATAGATTTTAGTGTTCTTGATATTGATTGCAATCCGTCTTGTCCAATTATTCTTGGTAGACCGTTTTTACGTAGTATTGGTGTCGTGATTGATATGAAAGAAGGCAATATTAAATTTCAATTTCCACTAAGGAAGGATATGGAAAACTTCCTTAGAACAAGAATTAGACCACCATATGAATCAATCATGAGGGCATCTTATGGATCTAGAGACAAAGATGACAAAACTTAGGTGCTTGCTTTGTGCCTAGCTAGGGGCGTAAAACGATAGCGCTTGTTGGGAGGCAACCCAATGAATAAAATTTATTTTTACCTTTTTATTTCTGCTCTTGAGTGTTTGCACAATTATGCTACTGTTATGATTGTGTTTTTTTGTGTTTTCATTAGTGTTTGTGCCAAGCAAAGCCTTTAGGATCATGTTGGGTGATAGTTGATTTGATCTTACTAAAAAACAGAAACTTAAGTGCTCATGAAAATAATTTTCGTTTTTAACAGAAGCGTGATAAAATACCAATTTTTATGAAATAAGATTAATATACAAATTTATCAAGTGTTCCTATTTTTCAGAATTTTTGTAGTTATAGAAGTATTCCAAATATCCAAATTGCTATAGACTGTTCTGTTTTTGACAGCTTATGTTTTCTTTGCGTTGTGTGCTTGTTTTGATGATTCTATAGTTTCCTTTGAAGATTTTTTGCCATAGATAAGTTGGAATATATTAGATATAATGCATAATAAAATATGAATGGGTTTGCAACAGTAATGATAGAAGTGATTTGTTTTCTTATACTAACGGATCTCATGAAGGTTTTGTTGAGTTTTGTGTGATTGAAGTTTTCAAGTTTTGGGTGATGTTACGATGGATGAAGGAATAAGGAGTAAGAAGAGCCCAAGCTTGGGGATTGCCATCGCATCCCAAGCTATTATCCAAAGAGAAGCAAGCAACTAAGCTTGGGGATGACCGAGTGGCATCCCCTCTTTCTTCTAACGACCATCGATATTTTACTCGGAACTATATTTTTATTCGTCACATACTATGAGTTTTGCTTGGAGCGTCTTGTATGATATGACTCTTTGCTTGTTTTGCTTTTTGTTTTAAGTCATCAATCCTTCATGGACACACCTATTTGCTCTCTATCAATACTCAAAATGTTTTCAATGCTATAATAGAAGAAAAGTTGAATAAGATTGATGATTTGTCTAGAAGTGTTGATAGAATTTCTCATGATGTGGAAAATCTAAAGATGAAATGTTTTGTGCCTAAGGCCAAGGAATCAATTAAAGCTCTTTATGTTTCTATGGATGAAAGTAAGAAAAGAACTGCTATGCTTAGAGCGAGAAGAGAAGTTTTAGAAAAAGTGTTTTCTAGTGATTGCTTTCATAAAAATCATGAAGATCTTAAAATGATTGGTGTTTCTCATATTGATTCCTTGTTTAGTAAAATTAAAATTGATGATAAAGGTACTGGAGAAGAGTCAACTTTAGCTAGAAGGATTCTCTATAATTCAGAGGGTGAAAATCTTGGTGAGAAAATTGATAAAAGTGGGGTTGAAGAGGTCAAAACTTTAACTAGTGATGTGCCCACTCTTTTGGATTACAAAGAATTTAATTATGATAGTTTCTCTTTGATTGATTGTATTTCTTTGTTGCAATCCATGATAAATTCACCCCATGCTTATGAACAAAATAAAGCTTTTACTAAACATATTGTTCATGCTATGATGAAAGCTTTGGAAGAAAAGTTGGAATTAGAAGTTTCAATTCATTGAAAATTACACGATGAGTGGGAACCAACTATCAAAGTCAAGATTAAAAATTATGACTGGTTTGCTTTATGTGACTTGGGTGCTAGTGTTTCTACTATTCCAAAATCTCTATGTGATGTGCTTGGTCTTACCAATATTGAAGAAAGTTCTTTAAATTTACACTTGGCGGATTCTACTACTAAAAAGCCTACGGGAAGAATTAAGGATGTTTTTATTCTTGCAAATAGGAATTATGTGCCCATAGATTTTAGTGTTCTTGATATTGATTGCAATCCGTCTTGTCCAATTATTCTTGGTAGACTGTTTTTATGTACTATTGGTGTTGTGATTGATATGAAAGAAGGAAATATTAAAATTTCAATTTTCACTAAGGAATGATATGGAACACTTCCCAAGAACAAGAATTAGGCCGCCATATTAATTAATCATGAGGGCATCTTATGGGTCTAGAAAAGAGATGACAAAACTTATATCCTTGCTTTGTGCCTAGCTAGGGGCGTAAAATGAGAGCGCTTGTTGGGAGGCAACCCAATGAATAAAATTTATTTTTACCTTTTGCTTTCTATTATTGAGTGTTTGCGAAATTATGCTACTATTATGATTGTGTTTTTTGTGTTTTAATTAGTGTTTGTGCCAAGCAAAGCCTTTAGGATCACGTTGGGTGATAGTTGATTTGATCTTGCTAAAAAACAGAAACTTATGCACTCACAAAAATAATTTTCATTCTTAACAGGAGCATGATAAAATAGCAATTCTTCTTGCAGAAGATTATTATACAAATTTCTCACGTGTTCCTAGTTTTCGGAATTTTTGGAGTTACAGAAGTATTCGAAATATCCAGATTGCTACATACTGTTCCGTTTTTGACAGATTATGTTTTCTTTGCATTGTGTGCTTGTTTTTATGATTCTATTGTTTCCTTTGAAGAGTTTTTGCCAAAGAAAAGTTGGAATACAGTAGATATAATGCAATAATAAAATATGAATGGGTTTTCAATAGTATTTATAGTAGTGATTTGTTTTCTTATACTAACGGATCGCACGAAGGTTTTGTTGAGTTTTGTGTGATTGAAGTTTTCAAGTTTTGGGTGATGCTACGATGGATGAAGGAATAAGGAGTAAGAAGAGCCTAAGTTTGGGGATGCCCATGGCATCCCAAGCTATTATCCAAAGAGAAGCAAGCAACTAAGCTTCGGGATGCCTGAGTGATATCCCCTCTTTCTTCTAACGACCATCGGTATTTTACTCGGAACTATATTTTTATTCGTCACATACTATGAGCTTTGCTTGGAGCGTCTTGTATGATATGAATTTTTTCTTGTTTTGCTTTTTGTTTTAAGTCATGAATCCTTTCTGGACACACCTATTTGAGAGAGCCAAAATGATGCCATGACTTGTTAGAATTGCTCTCTATGCTTCACTTAAATCTTTATGAGCTATGGAATTGCTCTAGTGCTTCACTTATATCTTTTTGAGCACGGTGTGCTTTGTTAGTTTTGAATAAATGCTCATGCTTCACTTAGATTTATTTGAGAGTTAGTAATTTTTTTAAAAATTCTCTGTTTCTTGACCTAAATTAATTTGAGAGAAATAAATATTATGCTCATGATCTTCACTTATATTTGTTTGAGCTTATCAAAAGAAACACATGAAAATTAGTTCCAAAGTGATAGATATGTGATAAGGGTATAATAAAAACTTTCATGAAGATCATTGGACAAAATAAACTTGATTCCTTGTAATAGTTTTGAGATATGATGATGTGATATGTGAGTCATGTTGATGAGTAATTATGCTTTAGTAAGAATATTGGTGTTAAGGTTTGTGATTCCCTATGCAAGCACGAAAGTCAATAGTTATGAAATGAAATTACATCCTACTTGTGGTGCATTATTCGGTGTTAATTATGCTTAATGCTCGCTTATGAGATTTTTCATTTCTTGCTTGGTCGCTTCTCAATCTTTTGCTAGACTTCATTTTGCACTAAGTATATGATCACTACTTGTGACCAGTTTTTCCACATGAGTCCACCATACCTACCTATATGCAGTATTCTTTTGCCGTTCGAAGCAAATTTGTATGTGCCATCTCTAATTTTAAAAATAAATTTCTTTTTGGTATGCTCGTACTCCTCATGAAACGGTAGGGGTGGCTAATATATTTCCATGCTAGATATGTTATTCTCACGATGAGTATCTATTCACTTGCCATTGCACGAGAGTGAGGCAAAGGTATTAGGGATGCCCAGTTTTGAAATGGAAAATGAATTTACTTTATGTTGTCAAATAATAAATTCCTTGGAATGTGTGAAGGCACCCGTGGATACGGCTAGCTATGGAAAGTGAAAGTATGGTTGAAAAGGAATATATTTTTTCTGTTTGGGAACCGCCTATGATATATCTAGCATGGAAAGTGTTGGGATCTCTAAGTTGTTTCATTGGTGGGAAAAGTATGCCTCTCCAAATGTTCTTTATCTCTCAATTTTTTCTTTAAGCTCTGGCACCTCTACAAATCCCTACTTCCCTCCGCGAAGGGCCTTTCTTTTCCTTTATGCAATTTTATTTTTAATTTGAGTCTCCATCTTTTCTTATAAAGCACCAACTAGGGGCACTATGATCGTACTTGGGCATTGGGTGAAGTTAATATGCGAGTGTGTTTCATGAATGGATCAATGATTGAGCATGACGGGCTAGGGATAACTTATTTTAGCATTAATATTTTAAAAGACATAGTTGCTTGTTGATATGCTTGAGTATTTAAGTTATCATGTCAAAACTAGACTATTGCTTTGAATCACATGAAAGTCCAAAAGTTCCATTCTATAAAGAAAAGAAAATGAGATGACATGTTAGGCAACATTCCACATCAAATATGCATGTGCCATCTCTAATTTTCAAAATAAATTTCTCTTTTGTGTGCTCATACCGCTCATGAAACGGTAGGGGGTGGCTAATATATTTCCATGCTAGATATGTTATTCTCACGATGAGTGTTTATTCACTTGTCATTGCACGAGAGAAAGGCAACGGTATTAGGGATGCCCAGTCCCGAAATGAAAAAATGAATTTACTTTATGTTGTCAAATAATAAATTCCTTGGAAAGGGTTGGTATGGAAGGAACCCCTGGATACGGTTAGGCATGGAAAGTGAAAGTATGGTGGAAAAAGGAATAAACTTTAATTTCTGTTTGGGAACCGCCTATGATATATCTAGCAAGAAAATATTGGGAACTACTCGATCGTTTTCGTTGATAGGAAAAGCATGCCTCCCAAAATGCTTTTATCTCTATCTTTTTCGCTTGAGCTCTAGCACCTCTACAAATCCCTACTTTCCTCTGTGAAGGGCCTTTCTTTTACTTTATGTGATTTTTATTTTTAATTTGAGTCTCCATCTTCTCTTATAAAGCACCAACTAATGGGCACTATGATCGTACTTGACCATTGGGTGTAGCTAATATGTGAGTGTGTTTCATGAATGGATCAATGATTGAGCATAATGGGCCAGGGATAACTTATTTTAGCATTGATATTTTGAAAGACATGGTTGCTTGTTGATATGCTTGAGTATTTAAGTATCATGTCAAAACTAGATTATTCCTTTGAACCATATAAAAGTTCAAATGTCCATGCTACAAAGAAAAGAATATATGATGAGCATGTTAGGCAGCATTCCACATCAAAAATTATGTTTTTATCATTTACCTACTCGAAGGCGAGCAAGAATTAAGCTTGGGGATGCTGATACGTCTCCAACGTATCTATAATTTTTTATTGTTCCATGCTGTTATATTATCATTCTTGGATGTTTTACAATCATTTTATAGTCATTTCATATCATTTTTTGGGTACTAACCTATTGACATAGTGCCCATTGCCTGTTGTTGTTTTCTACAGTTTTTTTACATCACGGGAAATTAATACCAAATGGAGTCCAAATGCAGCAAAACTTTTTGTTGATTTTTTTGGACCAGAAGACATCCAGTGGGCCAAAGAAGTACCAAAGAGGGAGCCCGAGGTGAGGACAAGACACCAGGGCACGCCTGGAGGCCCAAGCGCACCATGGTGGGTTGTGCCCACCTTGGTGGCCTCCTGAACCGCCTCTTTGCTCTATAAATACCCCAATATTCTAGAAACCCTAGGGGAGCCGACGAAAATTAATTCCACCCACCGCAAGTTCCAGAACAACCAGATCCAATCTAGACACCATCACGGAGGGGTTCATCATGTCCATTGGTGCATCTCCGATGGTGCATGAGTAGTCTTTTGTAGACCTTCGGGTCCATAGTTAGTAGCTAGATGGCTTCCTCTCTCTCTCTCTCTCTTTTGATTCTCAATACAATGGTCTTGGAGATCCATATGATGTAACTCTTTTTGCGGTGTGTTTGTCAGAATCCGATGAACTTTGAGTTTATGATCAAATCTATCTTTTTATCCATGAAAGTTATTTGAGTCTTCTTTGATCTCTTATATGCATGATTGCTTATAGGATCGTATTTATTCTCCGATATTTGGGTTTTGTTTGGCCAACTTGATATGTTTATCTTGTAATGGGAAGAAGTGCTTTGTGATTTTTTTGATCTTACGGTGCTTGATCCCAGTGACAGATGGGGAACCGACACGTATGTATCGTTGCCATTAAGGATAACAAGATGGGGTCTATTTCTGCATAAATAGATCTTGTCTACATCATGTCATCGTTGTTATTGCATTACTCCGTTTCTCCATGAACTTAATACACTAGATGCATGCTGGATAGCGGTCAATGTGTGGAGTAATAGTAGTAGATGCAGGAAGGAGTCGGTCTACTAATCTTGGACGTGATACCTATATAATGATAATTGCCTGGATATCGTCACGATTATTTGAAGTTCTATCAATTCCCCAAAAATAATTCGTTTACCCACCGTTTGCTATTTTTCTCGAGAGAAGCCACTAGTGAAACCTACGGCCGCCAAGTCTCCTCTTTATTATGTTTGCCTTCATGATCTAATTTTATTTGATTTTATTTTCAGATCTATTAATCCAAAAATACAAAAATACCTTGCTGCACTTTATTTTATTTGGAGATCTATCTATCAATTTATTACAACTTTCTCACGTCCATTTGCCAATTTCTGGCATCGTTGCCCGAAAGGGTTTGACAACCCCTTTAATACGCCGGGTTGCGAGTATTTGTTATTTGTGTGCAGGTGCCGTTCACGTAGGGTTGTGTGGTTCTCCTACTGGTTCGATAACCTTGGTCTCATCACTAAGGGAAATACCTACCGTTGTTGTGCCGCATCGTCCCTTCCTCTTTGGGGAAATACCAACGTAGTTTAAGCAAACACCACACAACCGGCAGGAGCCTTAGGGTTGTCTCTTTATTGTATGAAGTGCAAGCGCCATGTAATTTTCTTTACTTTATCACTCTGCGTTAGCGGTAGTTGTAGAAGCAATAGTTGGCGTGACGACCTCGACGCAACGATGGAGATCAAGGTGTCGAGCCGATGACGATGGAGTTCATGACGATGCTTTGGAGATAGAGATCAAAAGCACAAGATGATGATGGCCATATCATGTCACATATTTTGATTGCATGTGACGTTTATGTTTTATGCATCTTATTTTGCTTAGAAGGACGGTAGCATTATAAGATGATCCCTTCACTTAATTTCAAGATAAAAGTGTTCTCCCTGAGTATGCACCATTGCTACAGTCCATCGTTTCGAGACACCATGTGATGATCGAGTGTGATAGACTCTGCGTTCACATACAAGGGGTGTAAGACAGTTTTGCACATGCAGAATACTTGGGTTGAACTTGATGAGCCTAGCATGTACAAACATGGTCTCAGAACACTGGAGACCGAAAGGTCAAACATGAGTCATATAGTAGATATGATCAACATAGAGATGTTCACCATTGATGACTACCCCATCTCACGTGATGATCGGACATGGGTTAGTTGATTTGGATCATGTATCACTTAGGTAACTTGAAGGATGTTTATTTAAGTGGGAGTTCTTAAGTATTTTTATTAATAGAACTTAATTTATCAAGAACTTAGTCTTATAGTTTTGCATATCTATGTTGTAGATCAATAGCTCGCAATATAGCTCCCCTATTTTTGATATGTTCCTAGAGAAAACTAAGTTGAAAGATGATAGTAGCAATAAAGAGGACTAGGTCCGTGATATGAGGATTATCCTAATTCCTGCACAGAAGAATTATGTCCTTGATGCACCGCTAGGTGACAGACCTATTGCAGGAGCAGATGCAGACGTTATGAACGTCTGGCAAGCTCAATATGGTGACTACTCGATAGTTTAGTGCACCATGCTTTACGACTTAGAACCGGACTTCAAAAATGTTTTGAACGCCATGGAGCATATGTGATGTTCCAAGAGATGAAATTGGTATTTCAGACTCATGCCTGTGTAGAGAGGTATGAGACCTCTACTTTGCCTACAAGATGGAGGAGAATAGCTTAGCCAGTGAGCATGTGCTCAAAATGCCTGGTACTACAATCACTTGAATCAAGTGGTAGTTAATCTTCTAGATAAGATAGTGATTGACAGAGTTCTCTAGTAACTATAACCAAGCTACTAGAACTTTGTGATGAACTATAATATGCATGGGATGAAAAAACGATTCTCGAGCTCTTCGCGATGCTGAAATCAGCGAAGGTAGAAATCAAGATAGAGCATCAAATGTTGATGGTTAACAAGACCACTAGTTTCAAAAAAAGGCAAGGGAAAGAAAGGGAACTTCAAGAAGAATGGCAAGCAAGTTGCCACTCCCATGAAGAAGCCCAAAGCTAGACCCAAGCCTGAAATTGAGTGCTTATACTGCAAAGGGAATGGTCACTAGAAGCGGAACTGCCCCAAATACTTGGCAGATAAGAAGGATGGCAAAGTGAACAAAGGTATATTTGATATAGATGTTATTGATGTGTACCTTACTAGTATTCGTAGTAGCCCCTGGGTATTTGATATTGGTTCAGTTGCTAAGATTAGTAACTCGAAACAGGAGTTGCAGAATAAACACAGGCTAGTTAAGGGCGAGGTGATGATGTGTGTTGGAAATGATTCCAAGGTTGATATGATCACCATCGCACCTTCCCTCTACCTTCGGGATTAGTGTTGAACCTAAATAAATGTTATTTGGTGTCTGCGTTGAGCATGAATATGATTTTATCATGTTTATTGCAATACGGTTATTCATTCAAGTCAGAGAATAATTGTTGTTCTATTTACATGAATAAAACCTTCTATGGTCATACACCCAATGTGAATGGTTTATTGAATCTCGATCGTAGTGATAAACTGCTACTTCTTGAGCTTGCGTTGGTTTTTCCCTTGAAGAGGAAAGGGTGATGCGGCAAAGTAGAGATAAGTATTTCCCTTGGTTTGAGAACCAAGGTATCAATCCAGTAGGAGACAACGCGCAAATCACCGAATACCTGCACAAACAATCAAACAACTTGCACCCAACGCTATAAAGGGGTTGTTAATCGCTTCACGGTTACTTGCAAAAGTGAGATCTGATAGAGATAGATAAACGATAAAGTAGATATTTTTGGTATTTTTGGTTTAAAGATCGGAAAGTAAAATATTGCGAAAAGAGTAGATCGGAAACTAATATTGTAGATTGGAAACTTATATGATGGAAAATAGACCCCGGGGGCATAGGTTTCACTAGAGGATTCTCTCAAGATAGCAAATAATACGGTGGGTGAACAAATTAATGCCGAGCAATTGATAGAAAAGCGCAAAGTTATGATGATATCTAAGGCAATGATCATGAATATAGGCATCACGTACGTGTCAAGTAGTCCGAAACGATTCTGCATCTACTACTATTACTCCACACATCGACCACTATCCAGCATGCATATAGAGTATTAAGTTCATAAAGAACGGAATAATGCATTAAGTAAGATGACATGATGTAGAGAAATTAACTCAAGAAATATGATGAAAACCCAAAATTTTTATCCTCGATGGCAACAATACAATACGTGCCTTGCCGCCCCAACTATCACTGGGAAAGGACACCGCAAGATTGAACCCACAGCTAAGCACTTCTTCCATTGCAAGAAATACCAATCTAGTTGGCCAAACTAAACCAATAGTTCGAAGAGAATTACAAAGATATCAAATCATGCATAAAAGAATTCAGAGGAGATTAGAATAATATTCATAGATAAGCTGATCATAAATCCACAATTCATAGGATCTCGGCAAACACACCGCAAAAAAGTATTACATCGAATAGATCTCCAAGAACATCGAGGAGAACATGGTATTGAGAATCAAAGAGAGATAATAAGCCATCTAGCTACTAGTTGTGGACCCATAGGTCTGTGGTAAACTACTCACGCTTCATCGGAATGGCAATAGAGTTGATGTAGAAGCCCTCCGTGATCAAATCCCCCTCTGGAAGGGTGCTGGAAAAGGTCCCTAGATGGGATCTCACCGGTACAAAAGGTTGCGGCGGTGGAAAAGTGTGTCCGTGCATGCCTCTGGTGGTTTGGGGATATATGGGAATATATAGGCGAAAGAATTAGGTCAGGAGGTGCATGACGGGCCCACAAGGGTGGGGGTGCGCCCTACCCCCTTGGGCGCACCCTCCGTTCTTGTGGCCACCTCGTGGCTCCTTCGGCTTCATCTCCAAGTCTCCTAGTTGTCTTCTGGTCCAACAAAAATCATCGTGAATGTTTTATTCCATTTGGACTCCGTTTGGTATTCCTTTTCTGCGAAACTCAAAAATAGGGAAAAACAGGAACCGGTACTGGGCTCTAGGTTAAGAGGTTAGTCCCAAAAATAATATAAAATAGAATATTAATGCATATAAAACATCCAAAACAGATAATATAATAGCATGGAACAATAAAAAATTATAGATACGTTGCAGACGTATCACGTATCCATGCTCATGATGGCACTGTTTTGTGTCTTCCTGCCTTCGTCACGTGCAAGGGTGTTGTAGCGCACATCTCCAACAATGCAAGATTCATAATGTCTTACCCGAGTATCAGGACCCATTGCTAGTGCGTAAAGGGCATCATTAACTACCTGCCCATCCTCTCGCATATTCATAACCCATGGTTAGAAAATAGACAAGTTGATCATCTTATGTACTCAATATATTAAAAAAAACTGACAGTGCAATTCAAAAGCTTAAATGGCTCTTGAACCATTTCGCAAATCCTGCCCTAACCAGTTTGTCAATGTTTCTTGGATTTTTCGGCAGTAACTCCTTTTTGTAGATGCTGCACAACATAGTGATAGCGTCAAACATCTAAATATATAAGAATGTCCCGCATGTTTAGGAGATTACAATGTATATGCCGCAGTACTTAGCACCTACTCGATATAAGGTAGAATCTCAGGACACTTATTCAACACATACCTAACCATTTTGTCCAAATCTTTAGGTTTGTCGTCTTGTCGACTCTTCCCAGTAACTCGAACAGAACAACTGAAAACATTGAGCCCAGGATTGTCTTCACCCACCTCTTTGCTAAGCTATTTCAATGTATTTTGAGCAGAATGTCAATGCTTCTGTAGCAATGTAGGCCTCTGCAATGGAGCCCTCGGGTCTAGCTCTGTGCCTAACATAGCCCTTGAAAGTGCGTAGCCGCCTTTCACTAGGGTACATCCAGCCATACTGTACTTGACCTCTAAGTAGTGCCTCATCAGGTAGATGAACAGCCAAATGCACCATCACATCAAAGAAGGCTGGAGGATATATCTTCTCAAGGTCGCATAGGATAGTTGGTATCTTGTCTCTAAGACGCTCCAAAGCATCTATCCTGACATTTCTACTGCAGAGTTCCCTGAAGAATTGTCCCAACTCTGCAACTGGTCTGTATAAGTCAGGGCAGACCAATCCTCTAAGAATAACAGGTAAAACCCTTTGAAGTAGGACGTGGCAGTCATGAGTTTTCAACCCATGTACCTTGTTTCCATCTGCACTGACTCTCCTTTCAGGGTTGGAAGCAAATCTATGTGGGAATCTCACACGTGCACTACAAAAAAAGACACATCTGTAACATTTTGGGCCGAACGAATTTTTTTCCTGTCATACATATGACACTCCTATGACGATAATTGTGACAAAACCTGGTATCATAATAGATGTGGTGGGCTCCTACTTCTATGACCAAAAAATCATGACAGAAAATGGGCTTTTCGTCCTGGGAGGGCCGGAGACGCAGCTGCAAGACATTCTTTGGGCCGTCCATGACGGAAAAAACCATGGTAGAAGAAGGGGGGGGGGGAATTTCGGGGAGTTCCCGGTTACGGTGGGAGGTCAGGGGCCGAGCGATGCGCGTTTCTCTCGTACACGTACGCGCGTGTGTGCGAGGTGTTGGCTCTAACTGAACCCGAGCGAGGCGTTGGGCTCTAATTGAACCCGAGCGATTGCACTGCAGGCTATGCATTACTGAACTCGAGCGATCGATTGATGGTTGTTAACTGAACCCAATCGAGCGATTCCTTCGCTACTGCTGCTAACTGAAGCCGATCGATGGGATGAACAGTGAGCGTTGTGGGCGGGTTTGGATGAATAGTGAGCGGTGGTGTTGCCTTTGGATGAACAGGACCCCGTGGTGTGGTGGAGGGCTGGATGAACAGTAGACGGTGGAGGGGTGCCCGTGGAGGGGTGGATGAACAGGACCCCGTGGTGTGGAGGGCTGGATGAACAGTAGACAGTGGAGGGGTGGTTGAACAGGACCCCGTGGTGGGAGGGCTGGATGAACAGTAGATGGTGGAGGGGTGCCCATGGAGGGGTGGTTGAACAGGACCCCGTGGTGTGGAGGGCTGGATGAACAGTAGACGGTGGAGGGGTGGTTGAACAGTAGCCAGTGGAGTAGCACGCGGTGGAGGCTGGATGAACAGGAGCCCGTGGAGGTTGGAGGAGGTCGACGGTGGAGATGAACAGTATCCCATGGAGTCCCATTTTGCGGTACGCCACACCCCTCTCGATGAATAGGACCCCCGTTTCGACCGTAGTGCTCCAACACAAGTCCGTTTCCTCCGTTTTGCGGTACGCCACACCCCTCCCGATCAACAGGACCCCCGTTTCGACCGTAGGAGGTCCGTTTCCTCCGTTTTGCGGTACGCCAGACCCCTCCCGATGAACATGATCTTGTTTCGAACGTGGTCGGTCGAACACAAGGCCGTTTCCTCCGTTCTGCGGTACCCCAGGCCTTGTTTCCATTTCCTGTTCCGTCCAAGCCCTCCCGATGAACACGACGCATTCCGTTGCCTCCCATGAACACGACGCATTCCGTTGCCTACCCATGAACACGACGACGATGTTGTTTCTCCGTTTCGACCCAGCCATGTACACGAGCCCTGGCCGTACGTATGCGCGAGTAGGCATTCGAGACCCCACCCGTATGTACACATACGTGGCCGTATTTTCTTTCTTGCACCCTGGCCGTTGTACGTACGTGTACATGCTACGTGCGCGCCTCTACTACGACACGTGCGCGCCTCTACTATGACACGTGCGTGCCTCTACATCAACTAGTATGTACGTACACGTTCGTGACCAGAATGACAACGCTACGTACGCTTCGACCAGGTGTGTCCCGACTGTCAAGCACTTCCTTGCCTGTGAAGATGTAGCTGGTGGGTCCTAGCAGTCAGGGGGAATTGTTTTTTTCGCGAAATATGGTGGCCCGTCCGGCGGGTCCCGTTGTCAGGTGGAGGAATAATTATTTTGCACGTAATAAGGAGGCACTTCCTTCTGCGGCTGTGGACCCAGCTGTCAGCTGAATACGAGGGTTCACTTGTTCACTGCGGTGTGAGGCTGCCATCACCGTAGAATAACAGGGGGTGTGGGTGAGTAGAGGGATGGCCTGGCTAGCGGTGGGAGTAGTAGGGGGCGGTGAGGCCTCCGTCGCATCGCAGCCGGCCACGGGAGGCAGGAGCACGAGGCACGACCGGCGCTGGTTTGGGCGGCTGGAGCAACAAGACCAGAGGTTGAAGAAGCACTACGGCCATTGGATGGACATCGTACGGTCACTGGAGCTAGAATCGTGCATATTGACTAAGTTGATAAAGCCCTCCGTCCCCGTCAACTTAGTAGGCCCACAAGTTAGCCTGCCACTATACTGGGTCCCAGCTAACAGGGGGAGTATTCATTTTTTTGTGCGTAATAAGAAGGCACTTCCTTGCTTGCGAAGATATAGCTGGTGGGTCCGAGATGTCAGCGGCGATAACATTTCTTTTCACGAAATACAGAGGCCCTTTCGGTGGGTCCCTGATGTCAGGTGGAGGAATCATTATTTTGCGCGTAATAAGGAGGCATTTCCTTGCGTGCGGCCGTGGACCCAGCTGTCGGCCTCTCCACGTAAAGTCCACTTCAGATGCATGTCGGTCATTGACCACGTTGACCAGGCCGCACCGAGAGCACCAGGACGCTGGATGACGGCGAGGCCTAGGAAGGGAACGACACGGAGGCAGGGAAGACTCGGCAGTTGTTTCCCACGCGGAGGGGAGTACGACTGTATGAGGGTTTACTGGTTCGTCTGCCGTCGCCGGATAATAACAGCAGGTGTGGGTGAGTAGAGGGATGGCTAGGCCAGCGATGGGAGTACGGTGGGGCGGTGAGGCCTCCGTGGCAGCAGAGCCGACCACGAGGAGGAGGGAGCAGGCAGTCCTGCCGGCGCTTGTTTGAGCGGCTGGAGCAGGAAGAGTAGAGATTGAAGAAGCACGACGGCCATTGGATGGCCATCCAACAGTCACTGCTTGTGCGTCAACCTTTTTTTAGGAAAGCCTCAAATCTGTGGAAAATAGCATATAGCCCATCTGCCATTATTTCTAATAATTTACAGACCATTTGCTAATTATTAAGGTTTTTTTGGAGCCCATATTCTTTTTGTTAGCATTACAGCCCATATTGTGGCCACGGTTAAAAAATTATACAAAATTTTGCATATTTCGGTGCGGTCCGAACTGTTTTTAATCCCGAAATTTCGACTCACATTCAAACTGATTTTAAAAATAAATGCATATCAATATAAAATCCAACAAATTCTCCATGCATAAAAATTAATGTAATTTCAAATCTCGAAATGAAGAAAAGATATTTGGAACTAATTGCCGGTTTGATGTGTTTTAAAAATGTACAGCCCATTTCTCATTACTGATGGGCCATTTTCTCAGCCAGCCGAATGAAAGCTCTCCTCGTCTTGAAAGATTTGCATCCCAACAGGCCTGACAAAGCGACTTACTTGGCAAATCACAAAAAAACTGGGTGTGGCCGTGGACTCGGCTGGTAGCCTCTCCACATATAGTACTCTTCCGATGGAATGTCGTTGACCACGTTGACCATGCCGCGCCGAGAGCACCAAGGTGGTGGACGACAGCAAGGCCTAGGAAGGGGACGACGCGGAGCCGGGGAAGACGCGGCAGTGGATGCCCACGCGAAGAGGAGTACGAGGGTTCACTGGTTCGGCTGCGGTGTGATGCTGCCATCGCCGCAGGGCCTGGCTAGCGGTGGGAGTAGTAGGGGGCGATGAGGCCTCATCGGCAGCATAGCCGGCCACTGGAGGCAGGAGCAGGCGGTCTCCCCGGCACTGGTTTGGGCGGCTGGTGCAAGAAGAGCAGCGATTGAAGAAGCAGCAAGACCGTTCGATTCAAATCCAATGGTTACTGCTGCTAGAATCGTTTGTTGACTAAGTTGACAAGCCCTGTGTACGTGTCAACTCAGTAGGCCCATAGGTCAGCCTCCCAACCGGTGCGCCCCAGATGTCAGTGGGAGGAATCATTTTTTTCGCGTAATAAGGAGGCAGTTGATTGCGTGCGTCCAGGCCAGCAGAGGGAGTAGGGTGGGCCAGGGAAGCATGTGCGGCATCATAGTGGGCCACAAGAGGAGGGAGCAGGCAGTCCCGCCGGCGCTAGTTTAGGCGGCTCGAGCAGGCAGATCAGAGATTGAAGAAGCATGTCGGCCGTTGGATGGACATCCAACACTAACTGCTAATAGAATCGTGTGTTCACTGACAAAGCCTTGCGTAAACAAGTCAGCCTCGAAATCTGTGGCGTGTACAGCCCATTTGCTATTATTTTTATAATTTTTACTCATTTTCTAATTCATATGGAATTTATTGCAGCCCGTTTTCCATTTTTAGAATTGCTGGCCGTTTTTTGGTCAGTACCAGGGTCAAAAAATTAACTAAATATGTGGGAAATTTTGAAAATTCGCAGATTTTTGCTGGGGAAGGAAATATTCTTAATCCAAAAATTGATAGCCATACTAAAACAAATTTAAAAAATTAGTACTATGTCATGTTAAATCCAATGAAATACGTATAAGATATAAGTGAAGAACAAAAACAAAAAAAGAAACTTATATCCCATTTGCTATAATATTTTTGGAATTTTCAACCCCTTTTGATATTAGTTTTAACAGACATTGACCATACTCTTAAGCCAGGCCGGAATGCATCCCTCCTCGTCTTGAAAGATTTGCAGCCCAGTAATTCGGAGAAAACAAATAGGCCTAGCTTGGGTATTCTTCAAAAAGAAATACTGGGCTACCTATTTTCCCAAAGAACTGGTGCATGAGCATTTAGCTTTATTTATTTACTTATTGATGTTTAGGGGACCATGAGCATGTACCTGGGCTGGATTCATGTGAGAGCCTCCCTTCCAGTTAATTATGGGCTTCTCTATTGGGCCTTCATCAGTGGGCTGCATGTTATCAACAAGTGGAAAATGTGTTCCGAGTTTCAAAAAATTGTGTTCCGTATGATAAATAGTATGCGCTACGTACGGTACAGGGCACTAAAGGATCGAACCATGCAACGACTTGCAAAACATTGTGTTTGCCATTCTAACAACACATTTATTCAACCAACAGACGAAATATACTACTGATTGTACATTGAAAACAGTAGCAACAACCAGGGCTGGGGGTGCAACAGAAGCAGTAAGCAGGCCAGAAGAGTGAAGACGCAACTCTCTCTTCCAAACCAAACATCAGCCATCATTACAAAAGGGCTACCAAAAAAGAACAAGTGTATGCATCAAACTTAATAAAGATCCTAACACCAAGTGTACGCATCTAACTAAGTGGCTCAGTTAGATGTTACTATTTATTTTTTTCGAAACGAAGGCAAAAGAATTGCCTTGTCGATTAATTAAGAAGAAGAGAATTGCTTGGTGAAGCTATGGAAACCGGGCTAAAACCGAAGACGTTACTATTTATTAAGCTGCAGTGGAGTCGCAGATGGAGAGGAGTGGGAAACTTCACTAGTTCGGGTGCGCGGCAGCACAGCCGCGGTGGTTAGAAGGGAAAACATAAATTGGACACGGCATTACTTTTATAAGAGACCTGCGTTTTATACCCCACAGTAGGCATACTAACAAGTTCACACACAAATACAACAGAAAAGGTAAACATTCATATCAAACTCAGGTTCACAGGACACGTTCATATCCATAGCCAACATTCACAATCAACAACTCAAAAGATTCATATATACACAAGCTCAGCATATCTATGCATCCAAATGATTGATAGATCACACGACAATATTCATACATAATTTAAAAAAAGATTCAGATATACGCATGTTCAGTATGTTTATGCATCCAAATGATTGAGATCACAGCCAATATGATCCATGGACGACCTTTAATTACCTAGGGTGCAAACTGGTAAATGGTATTCAATTGGAGGTACTTCTTGCTAAAATTAGTTCTTGTATGAGCAAAACTTTCGAGTACATAAGAGGCAGCAGAGACAATCTGAACTTTGCTTGTAGGTTTATCCTCAAATAGTGGCCTCATGCCCAGGGAGGTTTGAGCAACTTGGCCACTACTTTCATCCAACCAGTTTACTGGGTCATCTTGGTCCTGTATCTCGCCAAAATTCTACATTGAAGACGAGAAAGGAGGCGGTTGAGAAAATGAACCACCCAAATTTTTTGTGCAGTTCAACTGAAATGGAGCATCCTGGGCGTGCATACTGATTAAGTGCCAAATGAATATATGCGTCAACCAACTTGTCTGGAATCTTTAGACTCCATGCCATATAGTTCGCTACCATATGTGCCGATAACCAAAAGGCACAAGTTGGGACCAAAGACTGGACTGCCTTTTTCTGGGCTATGCACCAAGCAATATTTTTGGCGTTCACTCTCCTAACACTTGGAGTTTGACAATTGGTTGACGTCGGTTGATACTCGAATGAATATAGGCACTTCTTGTCAACATCGATGCGTGTCTGAGTGAACTTTGGAGTACATAGCAGTAGCATAAGTACCTGTCCATCTGATCATTTTGTGCAGTTCTATTGAAATCACTCGATGTAATGATTTTCCTGCGAGTTCAGGCTCCAAATTACTTCTTTATGAAATCGACAAACAGTAGCACAATAGCAAATTACCAATACATATGACAGGCACAATAATCAGGATAAAGACTAGTACCAACCTGTGTGAGGTAGCATATCAATTACTATTTCCTTTGGCTGGAAGCCGAGATAAGCCAAGCGACTGATAGCAAAGGAAGAAAGCATGCGGAGTTTAGCGACTGACAGGAAAGGACGAAAGCTGTCGAGGCAATGAAGCACCCAAAGTTTTTGTGCAGTTCCACCAAAATCGAGCATCCCTGTTGGCACATATATTGAGAGAGTGAGATTACTGTAATAGTGGGACTAGTTTATGAAACATACACTAACAAATAGAAGCACCCTCATTATCTTAATGGGTAAAGTTAGCAACATAGTAGTCTTTCTTAAAGAGAGGTATTAGTTTATTTAATCAGTGCCAATTAGCTCAACTCAACACTCAAAGCATTGCCATTTATCATAGGTTGCAAAACTTTAACGTGCAAAGATAAAGGAGTTTCTCATGATAGTAGCACAATACAAATAGAGATGACAGCAAACTAATATGGATGAATGCCTTAGGCCCGTACCAACCTGAGAAAAAAGCTTATTCATGTAGTCCCATAAGAGATGATAAAGCACTCACTGGAATCACACAATAGTATATATTTTTGTGCACTTCAAATGTATGGTTGAAATCACTCTTGTTTACTAGTGCTGAGATTATATCGAAAGATTATCAAGAAGTTCCAGCAGAGTTAAAGCACTGGCTGGGATACTGTTCATTGTATTGTCTTGTGTAGTTCCATTTAATGTATGATTGGCACAACATGATCCCTGTTTGCACAAGTAGAAACAAGGTAAAACCTTCATTAGCTTAGTGAGGAAGGATAGGAAGACATTAGCATAGTACTCAACCAGTAGCATCAAATTCATGATGGACAATATGCAAAACATTGCCTCATTGAACCAATGGCAATAAATTGACATGCAAAACAATAGCACTATTATGTCATGACACTAATAATATTCCCTCCCTGCTCCACCACATGATTCACCTCCATAGACAAACATACACACGTACATGATTCAGCATAAGGTCCTACTAAAGATTTGTTTAACTCCAATAGGAAAATTAGGCAGTAATAAATTAGTGGTACTTAAGTACTCCTAATTAATTAAGTGAGACAGCAGAAGTGGAAGGGCTCCCTGGAGGATCGTCTCACATGTAAGGTAGTCATTGCCGGAGCCCTTGAATGGCCTCGACTGAGGCCTCTGGCTTCAGCAAGATTGCCTTGGCACTGTTTATTATTCTTCTTCTTCCTCTTCATGCTTTGTTTCTCTTTCTCCTCACCAGTTGGTGAAACCAAGTACATGATTAGCCTTCTAATTCAGAATTGGTTTTGTTAGTGAGGGAGTACAAGTGTACTAGTAAAAAACAGCATTATTTTCTCATGGCAGTTAGAAAATAGAGATGAACACATGCATTAAATATCATTCTTACCTAACGGAAGGTTATGGCGCCAATATGGATGATGAGGATTGGAACACATATCTCCCTTTGTGCAGTTCCACCAAAATGAACTAGCTGTTCCATTCTGACATTCCAGTTAAATGGCACAAAAGTCACTTCTTTTAAGAAGAGTTTTGTGCAGTGCACCAAAAGGTCACAACAGCAACCAGGTGAATTGGATATCCCTGTTTGCACAAAAATGCACAGAGGAAACAGTCAGAGTCTCAAACAATTACAGGCAAAAACATTTGGCTAAACTTTTCATGGCTTACAACAGCGGGTGCACCAGCAGTCCAGCACCATGTACATAAACAGGGGCATAAAGTGGTGATTCATAGTTTGTTGCCCCGAGAAAAAACATCCAAGAAACATATCTGGGTTGGTCCTATTTTTGTTCACTCTAGCCACCTACTCCTATGTGTGGATAGCAAATCTAGTCCTGGTCATACCACTGTGTACAACGTTACCCCTATATTTCCCTTTTCGACCAAGAGACCAGTTGGATGACCAGTCTGTACTACTTTCACCCCCTTTCCTTCCTGTTTGTACCAAGTCCGATGTACATACTAAATTGCCCCACCCCACTCTATTTCTTGTTTGAACCAAGTACTCCCTCCGTCCGGAATTACTTGTCATCAAAATGGATGTGTCTAGAACTAAAATACATCTAGATACATCCATTTCAATGACAAATATTTTCAGACGGAGAGAGTACATGATTCGACTCCATGAAGTAGCTTTACCTCTAACAATAGAAGAAAAAAATATGTTACATTGGACCATCCGATCGAGAGGGGCTGAGAGGTAGAAAATGATGCACATGCAGCGACGTAGCGAGCTGGGGAAGTAGAGCTAAGGCGGTTTCAAACGAAGATATACCAAAAGGTCGTCGGGATGTGGATAGGTGGGCGGCGGGAGGCCGGATCCGCCCACAGGCAATGACGAAGGGATCAGAG